>NC_092086.1:15056213-15058713 GCF_045679555.1 Salvelinus alpinus
TAATATAATGTATGTTACCTGGTAGATGTAATATAATATATGTTACCTGGTAGATGTAATATAATGTATGTTACCTGGTAGATGTAATATAATGTATGTTACCTGGTAGATGTAATATAATATATGTTACCTGGTAGATGTAATATAATGTATGTTACCTGGTAGATGTAATATAATGTATGTTACCTGGTAGATGTAATATAATGTATGTTACCTGGTAGATGTAATATAATGTATGTTACCTGGTATGTTACCTGGTAGATGTAATATAATGTATGTTACCTGGTAGATGTAATATAATGTATGTTACCTGGTAGATGTAATATAATATATGTTACCTGGTAGATGTAATATAATGTATGTTACCTGGTAGATGTAATATAATGTATGTTACCTGGTAGATGTAATATAATATATGTTACCTGGTAGATGTATCCATTGTCAGTCTGAATGGGTACACTACGAGGACCCAGAGCTGTCTTCAGAATCTCCTCACATCCTAAAAGAGAGAGAGAAACAGAGAGAGAGAGAGAGATAGGGGGAGAGAAAGAGGAAGAGAGAGAGAGAGAGAGAGAAAGAGGGAGTGAGAGAAAGAAAGAGAGAGGGAGAGAAAGAGGAAGAGAGAGAGAAAGAGGGAGAGAGAGAGACACAGAGAGAGCGACAGAGAGAGAGGGAGAGAGAGAGACAGAGAGACAGAGAGAAACAGAGAGACAGAGAGAGAGATAGAGAAAGAGAGGGCGAGAAAGAGGAAGAGAGAGAGAGAAAGAGGGAGAGAGAGAGACAGAGGTAGAGAGAGAGACAGAGAAACAGAGAGACAGAGAGAGAGACAGAGAGAGAGACAGAGAGACAGAGAGACAGAGAGACAGAGAGACAGAGAGAGAGACAGAGAGAAACAGAGAGAGAGGCAGAGAGACAGAGAAACAGAGAGAGAGACAGAGAGACAGAAACAGAGAGACAGAGAGACAGAGAGACAGAGAGAGAGACAGAGAGAAACAGAGAGAGAGACAGAGAGACAGAGAGAGAGGGGGTAGAAGAGATAAATTATTAGTATACGAGTGACAAGATGAGTAATAACCACAGGACGTGTTCCTCAGGTGGTCTGTGGGAGGATCTCTCTCTCTCTCTCTCTCTCTCTCTCTCTCTCTCTCTCTCTCTCTCTCCCCCTCTATCTTTCTCTATCCCTCTCTTTCTGTCTCTCTCTCTCTCTCTCTCCTGACATATTGATGCATTGCTCTGTGTGTAAAGGCACTAATCTATGGATACCTCCTAAATGGCACCCTATTCCCTATATCTTATGACCAGGGCCCCTAGTGCACTAGGGAATAGGGTGCCATTTGAGTCCACTAGGGTATAGGGTGCCACCCTAGAGCACACAGACAAGCACACGCACAGTGGAACAGCTATAGACAAATTAGTGTACTTTTTTGTCTCAATTTGTAACCTGACTCTCTCCTACAATACACCTGTAGAAAATGTCAGAACACTCCTGGGCCCTAGTTACAGGCCAAATAGTTACCATCAGACAGAGGCTGTTCCTGTAGAAAATGTCAGAACACTCCTGGGCCCTAGTTACAGGCCAAAGAGTTACCATCAGACAGAGGCTGTTCCAGTAGAAAATGGCGGAACACTCCTGGGCCCTAGTTACAGGCCAAAGAGTTACCATCAGACAGAGGCTGTTCCTGTAGAAAATGTCAGAACACTCCTGGGCCCTAGTTACAGGCCAAAGAGTTACCATCAGACAGAGGCTGTTCCAGTAGAAAATGGCGGAACACTCCTGGGCCCTAGTTACAGGCCAAAGAGTTACCATCAGACAGAGGCTGTTCCTGTAGAAAATGTCAGAACACTCCTGGGCCCTAGTTACAGGCCAAAGAGTTACCATCAGACAGAGGCTGTTCCTGTAGAAAATGTCAGAACACTCCTGGGCCCTAGTTACAGGCCAAAGAGTTACCATCAGACAGAGGCTGTTTCTGCACACTATGTATACAGCAGTATGTGGACACCCCTTCAAATTAGTGGATTCGGCTATTTTAGCCACACCCGTTGCTGACAGGTGTATAAAATCGAGCACAAAGCCATGCAATCTCCATAGACAAACATTAGTAGTATAATGGCCTTACTGAAGAGCTCAGTGACTTTCAACGTGGCACCATCCTAGGATGCCACCTTTCCAACAAGTCAGTTTGTCAAATTTCTGCCCTGCTGGAGCTGCCCCGGTCAACTGTGAGTGGTTTTATTGTGAAGTGGAAACGACGGCTCAGCAGCGAAGTGGTAAAGCCACACAAGCTCACAGAACGGGACCGCCGAGTGCTGAAGCGTGAGAGCTTCATGAAATGAGTTTCCATGGCCGAGCAGCCTCACACAAGCCTAAGATCACCATGTGCAATACCAACCGTCGGCTTGAGTGGTGTAAAGTTTTTAAAATAGTGTTTGTTCTTCAGTGGTTGCCCTTTTCTTGTGGCAACAGGTCACAAATCTTGTTGCTGTGATGGCACACTGTGGT
>NC_092086.1:15066213-15073713 GCF_045679555.1 Salvelinus alpinus
GCTGGTACTAATAACTGTGTTCATCTCTACAGTAGCTTTACTGCACTGGAACCAGCTGGTACTAATAACTGTGTTCATCTCTACAGTAGCTTTACTGCACTGGAACCAGCTGGTACTAATAACTGTGTTCATCTCTACTGTAGCTTTACTGCACTGGAACCAGCTGGTACTAATAACTGTGTTCCTCTCTACAGTAGCTTTACTGCACTGGAACCAGCTGGTACTAATAACTGTGTTCATCTCTACTGTAGCTTTACTGCACTGGAACCAGCTGGTACTAATAACTGTGTTCCTCTCTACAGTAGCTTTACTGCACTGGAACCAGCTGGTACTAATAACTGTGTTCATCTCTACAGTAGCTTTACTGCACTGGAACCAGCTGGTACTATTAACTTTTACTGCTCTCAGTAAGGGGGTGATACTTGCATAAATGTGTTTTCCCCCCATTGCTCTCAGCAGATGTAAATGCCTGCGTCACTGTTCTAATCCTCCGTACAACAAAACTGGGTCTGGCTGTGACAGGAAGTGTTAACTTAAGGAACAGCTAAGATTTACCGTGGAGACAGGAGAGAGATTTAGGTGACAGAACACAGCTCTCTCTTCCCCTTCCTTAGTGTAGACAGGAGATAATCTGGAGAGAGATTTAGGTGACAGAACAGAGACACTCCTCTATTTCTTTGGAGAAGAAGAGAGATTTAGATGAGAGAACACTTTGTCTCCCTTACTTGGTGTAGACAGGAGAGGATGTATTAAGGAACGTCTAGGATTCACTGAGGACACAGGAGAGGATGTATTAAGGAACGTCTAGGATTCACTGAGGACACAGGAGAGGATGTATTAAGGAACGTCTAGGATTCACTGAGGACACAGGAGAGGATGTATTAAGGAACGTCTAGGATTCACTGAGGACACAGGAGAGCATGTATTAAGGAACGTCTAGGATTCACTGAGGACACAGGAGAGGATGTATTAAGGAACGTCTAGGATTCACTGAGGACACAGGAGAGCATGTATTAAGGAACGTCTAGGATTCACTGAGGACACAGGAGAGGATGTATTAAGGAACGTCTAGGATTCACTGAGGACACAGGAGAGGATGTATTAAGGAACGTCTAGGATTCACTGATGACACAGGAGAGGATGTATTAAGGAACGTCTAGGATTCACTGAGGACACAGGAGAGGATGTATTAAGGAACGTCTAGGATTCACTGAGGACACAGGAGAGGATGTATTAAGGAACGTCTAGGATTCACTGAGGACACAGGAGAGGATGTATTAAGGAACGTCTAGGAATCACTGAGGACACAGGAGAGGATGTATTAAGGAACGTCTAGGATTCACTGAGGACACAGGAGAGCATGTATTAAGGTAGTAGTAGTGATGTATATATCCTACTAGTGTAGGGAGGAGATAGTGGTAGTGATAGATGTATATATCCTACTAGTGTAGGGAGGAGATAGTTGTAGTGATAGATGTATATCTCCTACTAGTGTAGGGAGGAGATAGTGGTAGTGATGTATATATCCTACTAGTGTAGGGAGGAGATAGTGGTAGTGATAGATGTATATCTCCTACTAGTGTAGAGAGGAGATAGTGGTAGTGATAGATGTATATCTCCTACTAGTGTAGGGAGGAGATAGTGGTAGTGATAGATGTATATCTCCTACTAGTGTAGGGAGGAGATAGTGGTAGTGATGTATATCTCCTACTAGTGTAGGGAGGAGATAGTGGTAGTGATAGATGTATATCTCCTACTAGTGTAGGGAGGAGATAGTGGTAGTGATGTATATATCCTACTAGTGTAGGGAGGAGATAGTGGTAGTGATGTATATCTCCTACTAGTGTAGGGAGGAGATAGTGGTAGTGATAGATGTATATATCCTACTAGTGTAGGGAGGAGATAGTGGTAGTGATTTATGTATATATCCTACTAGTGTAGGGAGGAGATAGTGGTCGTGATATATATCTCCTACTAGTGTAGGGAGGAGATAGTGGTAGTGATAGATGTATATATCCTACTAGTGTAGGGAGGAGATAGTGGTAGTGATTTATGTATATATCCTACTAGTGTAGGGAGGAGATAGTGGTAGTGATTTATGTATATCTCCTACTAGTGTAGGGAGGAGATAGTGGTAGTGATGTATATCTCCTACTAGTATAGGGAGGAGATAGTGGTAGTGATAGATGTATATATCCTACTAGTGTAGGGAGGAGATAGTTGTAGTGATAGATGTATATCTCCTACTAGTGTAGGGAGGAGATAGTGGTAGTGATGTATATATCCTACTAGTGTAGGGAGGAGATAGTGGTAGTGATAGATGTATATCTCCTACTAGTGTAGAGAGGAGATAGTGGTAGTGATAGATGTATATCTCCTACTAGTGTAGGGAGGAGATAGTGGTAGTGATAGATGTATATCTCCTACTAGTGTAGGGAGGAGATAGTGGTAGTGATGTATATCTCCTACTAGTGTAGGGAGGAGATAGTGGTAGTGATAGATGTATATCTCCTACTAGTGTAGGGAGGAGATAGTGGTAGTGATGTATATATCCTACTAGTGTAGGGAGGAGATAGTGGTAGTGATGTATATCTCCTACTAGTGTAGGGAGGAGATAGTGGTAGTGATAGATGTATATATCCTACTAGTGTAGGGAGGAGATAGTGGTAGTGATTTATGTATATATCCTACTAGTGTAGGGAGGAGATAGTGGTCGTGATATATATCTCCTACTAGTGTAGGGAGGAGATAGTGGTAGTGATAGATGTATATATCCTACTAGTGTAGGGAGGAGATAGTGGTAGTGATTTATGTATATATCCTACTAGTGTAGGGAGGAGATAGTGGTAGTGATTTATGTATATATCCTACTAGTGTAGGGAGGAGATAGTGGTAGTGATTTATGTATATATCCTACTAGTGTAGGGAGGAGATAGTGGTCGTGATTTATGTATATATCCTACTAGTGTAGGGAGGAGATAGTGGTAGTGATTTATGTATATATCCTACTAGTGTAGGGAGGAGATAGTGGTAGTGATTTATGTATATATCCTACTAGTGTAGGGAGGAGATAGTGGTAGTGATTTATGTATATATCCTACTAGTGTAGGGAGGAGATAGTGGTAGTGATTTATGTATATATCCTACTAGTGTAGGGAGGAGATAGTGGTCGTGATATATATCTCCTACTAGTGTAGGGAGGAGATAGTGGTAGTGATAGATGTATATATCCTACTAGTGTAGGGAGGAGATAGTGGTAGTGATTTATGTATATATCCTACTAGTGTAGGGAGGAGATAGTGGTTGTGATATATATATCCTACTAGTGTAGGGAGGAGATAGTGGTAGTGATGTATATCTCCTACTAGTGTAGGGAGGAGATAGTGGTAGTGATAGATGTATATCTCCTACTAGTGTAGGGAGGAGATAGTGGTCGTGATATATATCTCCTACTAGTGTAGGGAGGAGATAGTGGCAGTGATGTATATCTCCTACTAGTGGAGGGAGGAGATAGTGGTAGTGATAGATGTATATCTCCTACTAGTGTAGGGAGGAGATAGTGGTCGTGATATATATCTCCTACTAGTGTAGGGAGGAGATAGTGGTAGTGATTTATGTATATATCCTACTAGTGTAGGGAGGAGATAGTGGTAGTGATGTATATCTCCTACTAGTGTAGGGAGGAGATAGTGGTAGTGATGTATATCTCCTACTAGTGGAGGGAGGAGATAGTGGTAGTGATAGATGTATATCTCCTACTAGTGTAGGGAGGAGATAGTGGTAGTGATAGATGTATATCTCCTACTAGTGTAGGGAGGAGATAGTGGTCGTGATATATATCTCCTACTAGTGTAGGGAGGAGATAGTGGTAGTGATAGATGTATATATCCTACTAGTGTAGGGAGGAGATAGTGGTAGTGATTTATGTATATATCCTACTAGTGTAGGGAGGAGATAGTGGTAGTGATAGATGTATATCTCCTACTAGTGTAGGGAGGAGATAGTTGTAGTGATAGATGTATATATCCTACTAGTGTAGGGAGGAGATAGTTGTAGTGATAGATGTATATCTCCTACTAGTGTAGGGAGGAGATAGTGGTAGTGATGTATATATCCTACTAGTGTAGGGA
The DNA here is from genome assembly GCF_045679555.1 of Salvelinus alpinus. Lineage (NCBI taxonomy): Eukaryota > Metazoa > Chordata > Actinopteri > Salmoniformes > Salmonidae > Salvelinus > Salvelinus alpinus. The sequence continues at coordinate 15,070,344 of NC_092086.1, forward strand.
GGAGATAGTGGTAGTGATAGATGTATATATCCTACTAGTGTAGGGAGGAGATAGTGGTAGTGATGTATATCTCCTACTAGTGTAGGGAGGAGATAGTTGTAGTGATAGATGTATATATCATACTAGTGTAGGGAGGAGATAGTGGTAGTGATTTATGTATATATCCTACTAGTGTAGGGAGGAGATAGTGGTAGTGATGTATATATCCTACTAGTGTAGGGAGGAGATAGTGGTAGTGATTTATGTATATATCCTACTAGTGTAGGGAGGAGATAGTGGTAGTGATTTATGTATATCTCCTACTAGTGTAGGGAGGAGATAGTGGTAGTGATTTATGTATATATCCTACTAGTGTAGGGAGGAGATAGTGGTAGTGTCACGACTTCCACCGAAGTCGGCCCTTCTCCTTGTTCGGGTGGTGTTCGGCGGTCGACGTCACCGGCTTTCTAGTCACCATCGATCTATTTTTCAGTTTCGTTTTGTTTTGTCTGTTTATACACACCTGGTTTCAATTCCCCCATCATGTTCCCTATTTAACCCTCTGGCTTTCATTTCTGTTTTGTCCGTGATTGTTTGTGCGTTAGGTGTTGTGATGATTACGTGTGTGTTTATGATTATTTCCATTTGTGGAACTTTTGCCTATATTTTGAGTAAAACACTGTGGTTTCACTCAACACCTGTGTCCTGCGCTTGACTCCGATACTTCTCCGCACACAACCCTGACAGGTAGTGATTTATGTATATATCCTACTAGTGTAGGGAGGAGATAGTGGTGGTGATAGATGTATATATCCTACTAGTGTAGGGAGGAGATAGTGGTGGTGATATATGTATATATCCTACTAGTGTAGGGAGGAGATAGTGGCAGTGATAGATGTATATATCCTACTAGTGTAGGGAGGAGATAGTGGTAGTGATGTATATATTCTACTAGTGTAGGGAGGAGATAGTGGAGAGGTCATTCTAGTGAAAGAAGTCACCCTGGATCGAACAGAGACCCATTATCAGCAACCACTACTGTCTTCCAATGGCACGTTGTGTTAGCTAATCCAAGTTTTCCATTTTAAAAGGCAAATTGATCATTAGAAACCCATTTGCAATTATGTTAGCACAGCTGAAAACTGTTGTCCTGATTAAAGAAGCAATAAATTGGCCTTCATTAGACTAGTTGAGTATCTGGAGCATCAGCATTTGTGGGTTCGATTACAAGTCTATTCTTGTTCTGAAAAATGAAGGCTATTCCATGCGAGAAATTGCCAAGAAACTGAAGATCTCGTACAACGCTGTGTACTACTCCCTTCACAGAACAGCACAAACTGGCTCTAACCAGAATAGAAAGAGGAGTGGGAGGCCCCGGTGCACAACTGAGAAAGAGTACAAGTACATTAGAGTGTCTAGTTTGAGAAACAGACGCCTCACAAGTCCTCAACTGGCAGCTTCAGTAAATAGTACCCGCAAAACACCAGTCTCAACGTCAACAGTGAAGAGGCAACTCTGGGATGCTGGCCTTCTAGGCAGAGTTCCTCTGTTCAGTGTCTGTGTTCTTTTGCCCATCTGAATCCTTTCTTTCTATTGACCAGTCTGAGATATGGCTTTTTCCTTGCAACTCTGCCTGTCATTGGCTGAGAAGATAAGAGAGAACAGACTCAGGGTTGTCACAGTGACTGAGCCTCTGAGACGTGTCACTGAGTTCCTGTGTGGAATATTGGTGCGAGTAAGGATGCAAACACACAAGCACACACACACACACACACACACACACACACACACACACACACACACACACACAGTCTTGTACAGCTAACCTTGTGGGGACATACAATTCAGTCCCATTCAAAATCCTATTTTTCCCTAACCCCTAACCCTAAACCTAACCCTAATCCTAACCCGTACTCTTACCCTAACCCTAACCCTAACCTTAACCCTAACCCTAACCCTAACCCTAACCCTAACCCTAACCATAACCCTAACCCAAAAACCTAAACTTTATCCTAACCCTAAACCTAACCCTAGCTCCTAACCCTAACCCTACAACTAACCCTAGCTCCTAACCTTAATATTTAACTTAATTCTAACCCTAACACTAATTCTAACCTTAACCCTAAACCCCCTAGAAATAGCATTTGATCTTGTGGGGACTAACAAAATGTCCCCAGCTGGTCAATTTTTACTTTGTTTACTATTCTTGTAGGGACTTCTGGTCCCCACAAGAATAGTTAAACACGTCCACACACACACACACACACACACACACACACACACACACACACACACACACACACACACACACACACACACACACACACACACACACACACACACACACACACACACACACACACACACACACACACACACACACACACACAGTATAGAGTGTACAGTGTTAAGCATCACACAGTATAGAGTGTACAGTGTTAAGCTGAGGGTGGTGTAGGTCTTCAGCCTGACAGAGCTCTCTAGTCTGCTGAAGCATCACACAGTATAGAGTGTACAGTGTTAAGCATCACACAGTATAGAGTGTACAGTGTTAAGCATCACACAGTATAGAGTGTACAGTGTTAAGCATCACACAGTATAGAGTGTACAGTGTTAAGCATCACACAGTATAGAGTGTACAGTGTTAAGCATCACACAGTATAGAGTGTACAGTGTTAAGCATCACGCAGTATAGAGTGTACAGTGTTAAGCATCACACAGTATAGAGTGTACAGTGTTAAGCTGAGGGTGGTGTAGGTCCTCAGCCTGACAGAGCTCTCTAGTCTGCTGAAGCATCACACAGTATAGAGTGTACAGTGTTAAGCATCACACAGTATAGAGTGTACAGTGTTAAGCATCACACAGTATAGAGTGTCTGGTGTTAAGCATCACACAGTATAGAGTGTACAGTGTTAAGCATCACACAGTATAGAGTGTACAGTGTTAAGCATCACACAGTATAGAGTGTACAGTGTTAAGCATCACACAGTATAGAGTGTACAGTGTTAAGCATCACACAGTATAGAGTGTACAGTGTTAAGCTGAGGGTGGTGTAGGTCCTCAGCCTGACAGAGCTCTCTAGCCTGCTGAAGCATCACACAGTATAGAGTGTACAGTGTTAAGCATCACACAGTATAGAGTGTACAGTGTTAAGCATCACACAGTATAGAGTGTACAGTGTTAAGCATCACACAGTATAGAGTGTACAGTGTTAAGCTGAGGGTGGTGTAGGTCCTCAGCCTGACAGAGCTCTCTAGTCTGCTGAAGCATCACACAGTATAGAGTGTACAGTGTTAAGCATCACACAGTATAGAGTGTCTGGTGTTAAGCATCACACAGTATAGAGTGTACAGTGTTAAGCATCACACAGTATAGAGTGTACAGTGTTAAG
>NC_092086.1:15078713-15151213 GCF_045679555.1 Salvelinus alpinus
GGACCCAATTGCATAGGGCGGGGTTGAGACCCAGGGCCTCAAGCTTAATGATGATCTTGGAGGGTACTATGATGTTGAATGCTGAGCTGTAGTCAATGAACAGCATTCTTACATAGGTATTCCTCTTGTCCAGATGGGATAGGGCAGTGTGCAGTGTGATGGCGATTGCATCGTCTGTGGACCTGTTGGGGCGGTATGCAAACTGAAGTGGGTCTAGGGTGTCAGGTAGGTTGGAGGTGATATGGTCCTTGACTAGTCTCTCAAAGCACTTCATGATGACAGAGGTGAGTGCTATGGGGCGATAGTCATTTAGTTCCGTTACATTTGCCTTCTTGGGAACAGGAACAATGGTGTCCATCTTGAAGCATGTGTGGACAGCAGACTGGGATAGGGATTGATTGAATATGTCCGTAAACACACCAGCCAGCTGGTCTGCGCATGCTCTGAGGACACGGCTAGGGAGGCTGTCTGGGCCAGCAGCCTTGCGAGGGTTAACACGTTTAAATATCTTGGCCACAGAGAAGGAGGGGGGGGGGGGTGTTTTTGCCATCCCTAACCATGACTCAAGTATGATGGCATAGTCTTAACCCCTAAATACCAGATTAGAGGGCGAGACAGAGAGAGAGAGAGAGAGAGAGAGAGAGAGAGAGAGAGAGAGAGAGAGAGAGAGAGAGAGAGAGAGAGACAGACAGAAAAGGCGAGACAGCGAGACAGAGAGGGCAAGACAGAGAGAGAAGAGAGAGAGCGAGGGAGAGAGAGAGAGAGAGACAGACAGAGAGAGACAGAGAGAGACAGAGAGAGAGAGAGAGAGAGAGAGAGAGAGAGAGAGAGAGAGAAAGACAGAAAAGGCGAGACAGCGAGGGCAAGACAGAGAGACAGAGAGAGAAGAGAGAGAGCGAGGGTGAGAGAGAGAGAGACAGAGAGAGACAGAGAGAGAGAGAGAGACAGAGAGAGAAGAGAGCGAGCGAGGGTGAGAGAGAGAGACAGAGAGAGAAGAGAGAGAGCGAGGGTGAGAGAGAGAGAGACAGAGACAGAGAGAGAGAGAGACAGAGAGAGAAGAGAGAGAGCGAGGGTGAGAGAGAGAGAGACAGAGAGAGACAGAGAGAGAGAGAGAGAGAGCGAGGGTGAGAGAAAGAGAGACAGAGAGAGACAGAGAGAGAAGAGAGAGAGCGAGGGTGAGAGAGAGAGAGACAGAGAGAGACAGAGAGAGAGAGAGAGAGCGAGGGTGAGAGAAAGAGAGACAGAGAGAGACAGAGAGAGAGAGAGAGAGCGAGGGTGAGAGAAAGAGAGACAGAGAGAGACAGAGAGAGAGAGAGAGAGCGAGGGTGAGAGAAAGAGAGACAGAGAGAGACAGAGAGAGAGAGAGAGAGAGAGACAGAGAGAGACAGAGAGAGACAGAGAGAGAGAGAGAGACAGAGAGAGAAGAGAGAGAGAGAGACAGAGAGAGAGAAAGAGGGATGCTTTCATCCATGGGAGTAGCACTGGGAGAGGAGACGTAACGGAGGACAAGGATGAGGAGAGGCTATTTTTACTGTCTTTCTCCACTCCTTGCAATGGAGACTCATCCATCCATCTCTACACAGAAGGAAGAAATGACCCAGCCTACCTTGGCATTCACATGCCTTTAGTGTTAACGTGCCTTTAGCATTAATGTGCCTTTAGCGTTAACATGCCTTTAGCGTTAGCGTGCCTTTAGCGTTAGCGTGCCTTTAGCGTTAGCGTACCTTTAGCGTTAGCGTGCCTTTAGCATTTACGGGCCTTTAGCGTTAACATGCCTTTAGCGTTAGCGTGCCTTTAGCGTTAGCGTACCTTTAGCGTTAGCGTGCCATTAGCGTTAGCGTGCCATTAGTGTTTACGTGCCTTTAGCGTTAGTGTGCTTAAGCGTTAACGTACCTTTAGCATTAGCGTGTCTTTAGCGTTAGCGTGTCTTTAGCGTTAGCGTGTCTTTAGCGTTAGCGTGCCTTTAGCGTTTACGTGCCTTTAGCGTTAGTGTGCCTTTAGCGTTAGCATTGGTGTGTCTGAGTCTTACTCCTTAACGACCTGAGAAATCATCGTTAGTTCCCTAGCTCTCCTAGCCCAGGCTCAACAGGAGAGAGCAGAGTGGGCAATTACAAACACACTGGATGTGTCCCAAATGACAACCTATTCCCTATATAGTGCACTACTGTGGACCATGTCCTATGTAGGGAATGGGGTGGCATTTGGGACTAGTCGTGTTCCTGATGATGAGTGAACCGTTAGAAATAAGTTCATCTGGCCAGGAAAACAGAGGGGCCCCAGTTAAAACCCTACTAATGGGACATAGAGAGAGACTGGGGAAAAACATCAAAGCAGAGAGCAGAGAGGGAGGGAGAGAGAGAGAGAGAGAGAGAGGAAGAGCAGATATAGAGCAGAGAGAGAGAGAGAGAGCGAGAGAGGAAGAGCAGATATAGAGCAGATATAGAGAGAGAGAGAGAGAGAGAGAGAGAGAGAGAGAGAGAGAGAGAGAGAGAGGAAGAGCAGATATAGAGCAGAGAGAGAGAGAGAGAGAGAGAGAGAGAGAGAGAGAGGAAGAGCAGATATAGAGCAGAGAGAGAGAGAGGTGTAGAGAGGAGAGGAGAGGGAGAGCAGATATAGAGAGAAAATGCAGAATTCTGCAAAAATATCCTCTGTGTACAACGTTAAACACAAAATTAGGCCGAACCCGCTAACTGTCAAAATCAAGAAAATAGCTGTTAAATTCTACAACCACCATTTGTGGCCTGCTGGAGGTCATTTTGCAGGGCTCTGACAGTGCTCCTCCTGCTCCTCCTTGCACAAAGGCGGAGGTAGCGGTCCTGCTGCTGCCCTCCTACGGCCTCCTCCACGTCTCCTAATGTACTGGCCTGTCTCCTGGTAGCGCCTCCATGCTCTGGACACTACGCTGACAGACACAGCAAACCTTCTTGCCACAGCTCGCATTGATGTGCCATCCTGGATGAGCTGCACTACCTGAGCCACTTGTGTGGGTTGTAGACTCCGTCTCATGCTACCACTAGAGTGAAAGCACCGCCAGCATTCAAAAGTGACCAAAACATCAGCCAGGAAGCATAGTAACTGAGAAGTGGTCTGTGGTCACCACCTGCAGAACCACTCCTTTATTGGGGGTGTCTTGCTAATTGCCTATAATTTCCACCTGTTGTCTATTCCATTTGCACAACAGCATGTGAAATTTATTGTCAATCAGTGTTGCTTCCTAATTGGACAGTTTGATTTCACAGAAGTGTGATTGACTTGGAGTTACATTGTGTTGTTTAAGTGTTCCCTTTATTTTTTGGAGCAGTGTATATATATATAAAAATCGTCCGATTAATCGGTAGCGGCTTTTTTGGGCCTCCAATAATCGGTATCGGCGTTGAAAAATCATAATCGGTCGACCTCTACCCAGGACAGCAACACAATTAGACCCAACCAAATCATGAGAAAACAAAAAGATAATTACTTGACACATTGGAAAGAATTAACAAAAAAACTGAGCAAACTAGAATGCTATTTGGCCCTAAACAGAGAGCACACAGTGACAGAACACCTGACCACTGTGACTGACCCAACATTAAGGAAAGCTTTGACTATGTACATGTAACGGATGTGAAATGGCTAGCTAGTTAGCGGGTACGCGCTAGTAGCATTTCAATCAGTTACGTCACTTGCTCTGAGACTTTAATTAGGGTTTCCCCTTGCTGTGCAAGGGCCGTGGCCTTTGTGGAGCGATGGGTAACGATGCTTCGTGGGCGACCGTTGTTGATGTGTGCAGAGGGTCCCTGGTTCGCGCCCGTGTCGGGGCGAGGGGACGCCGTAAAGTTATACTGTTACATTGATGCTGTTGACCCGGATCACTGGTTGCTGCGGAAAAGGAGGAGGTTGAAAGGGGGGTGAGTGTAACGGATGTGAAATGGCTAGCTAGTTAGCGGGTACGCGCTAGTAGCATTTCAATCAGTTACGTCACTTGCTCTGAGACTTTAAGTAGGGTTTCCCCTTGCTGTGCAAGGGCCGTGGCCTTTGTGGAGCGATGGGTAACGATGCTTCGTGGGCGACCGTTGTTGATGTGTGCAGAGGGTCCCTGGTTCGCGCCCGTGTCGGGGCGAGGGGACGGTTTAAAGTTATACTGTTACATACAGACTCAGTGAGCATAGCCTTGCTATTGAGAAAGGCCGCCGTAGGCAGACTTGGCTCTCAAGAGAAGACAGGCTATGTGCTCACTGCCCACACAATGAGGTGGAAACTGAGCTGCACTTCCTAACCTCCTGCCAAATGTATGACCATATTAGAGACACATATTTCCCTCAGATTACACAAAGAATATTAAAACAAATCAAATTTTGATAAACTCCCATATCTATTGGGTGAAATTCCACAGTGTGACATCACAGCAGCAAGATGTGTGACCTGTTGCCACAAGAAAAGGGCAACCAGTGAAGAACAAACACCATTGTAAATACAACCAATATTTATCTGTTTATTTTTTTTCCCTTTCAAACTATTTACACATTTTACAACTGTTCATAACCAATAATCTAACATTTGGAATGTGTATATTCTTTAAAAACTTTTGTGAGTAATATTTACTGTTACTTTTTGATTGTTTATTTCCTATGTTAATTTCCCTTTTGTTTATTGTCTATGTGAAAACATGTTTCCCATGCCAATACAGCCCTTTGAATTTAATTAAATTTAATTGAGAGAGCAGAGAGAGCAGAGAGAGAGAGAGAGCAGAGAGAGAGAGCAGAGAGAGAGAGAGAGAGAGAGAGAGCAGAGATAAACAAGGGTTGTTGTCACGTTATTGTCCTGTTGTTTTCCTAGTCATGCTCTAGATAGCTGGTGTTGTGGTTTATTAATGAAAACATCTACACCTACATCCACATCATCAATAAACAATCTAAATCAACCAGAGAGTCTCGGCCTTAGAGGCTGTGAAGAATTACACTCACTTAGTTTCAACATCTTACCACAGCTCAACCAGAGAGTCTCGGCCTTAGAGGCTGTGAAGAATGACACTCACTTAGTTTCACCATCTTACCACAGCTCAACCAGAGAGTCTCAGGCCTTAGAGGCTGTGAAGAATTACACTCACTTAGTTTCACCATCTTACCACAGCTCAACCAGAGAGTCTCAGGCCTTAGAGGCTGTGAAGAATGACACTCACTTAGTTTCAACATCTTACCACAGCTCAACCAGAGAGTCTCAGGCCTTAGAGGCTGTGAAGAATTACACTCACTTAGTTTCAACATCTTACCACAGCTCAACCAGAGAGTCTCAGGCCTTAGAGGCTGTGAAGAATTACACTCACTTAGTTTCAACATCTTACCACAGCTCAACCAGAGAGTCTCGGCCTTAGAGGCTGTGAAGAATTACACTCACTTAGTTTCAACATCTTACCACAGCTCAACCAGAGAGTCTCAGGCCTTAGAGGCTGTGAAGAATTACACTCACTTAGTTTCACCATCTTACCACAGCTCAACCAGAGAGTCTCGGCCTTAGAGGCTGTGAAGAATGACACTCACTTAGTTTCAACATCTTACCACAGCTCAACCAGAGAGTCTCAGGCCTTAGAGGCTGTGAAGAATTACACTCACTTAGTTTCACCATCTTACCAACCGTCCTATAACAGAAGGTCCACTGAAGCGACAATCAGCCATTTAGGCAGCTGTGATATATTTGTTACAAATTACAATAGTATCAATGAAAAGCAAACAGTTAGAATGAAACTACATTAGCTTGGTACAAACACTAACGGGGACTGGGTCTGTCTGAGTCCCAAATGGTAACATAACCACTAACAACCCAGTTGCTGTGTTGTGCGCTTGTATGTATGGGTTTGTAGTTCAGGAAATGGCTTCCTGGATTCCCCCAAGCAGCTGATTGGTCGACGACACTGCTAATTGGAGCTGACCCCGCCCTCTCGTCAGAGGATACAGCTGTATCCCATTACAGACTCCTTCTCCAGCTAAGGTGCCTAGGGAGTGCTTAGGCAAGAGGCCCCTGTATTTTGGTTAGTGCACCAGCTGGTGCTAAGTTAGATAAGTAATGGGTGGGTAGGCAGGTAAGTAGTGGGTGGGTAGGCAAGTAAGTAGTGGGTAGGCAGGTAAGGTAGGAGAGGGGGCTTTGACATTTACGTTCTTTGCTTTGGTTCTGTTCAGCCCCTTTTCCACAAATTTACCGTGTGAAGGAAGCAATAAATTCCCAGTAAATGGTCAATTCTCTGCCTTTTGTCATCCTTACTCGCACCTACAGTCCCATACCTCTTTTCACTCCACGTTGAGTTATAGCAGGGTGTTGCGTTCCCTCTCCCAAGAGGCGTACGTAACAAATAACAACCACTAACCACAAATAACAACCGCTAACCACAAATAACAACCGCTAACCACAAATAACAACCGCTAACACAACCTGTTCACTGGAAAACAGGATGCTATTAACAACCATTATTCAAGACCCAAGTACAAACAGAAATACCTAGATGGCCATCACATACAACCATTCAAATCTCCCATTTGAAAGATATAAAGAATGTAATTTCCCAGGAGGAATTTCACTTCATTGGCATGAAGGACACTAATTACTATGGGTATATTACTGTGTTGAGTCGTGTGTTGATACACTGAGCTGCCTCTGTAGGGTATATTACTGTGTTGATACACTGAGCTGCCTCGGTAGGGTATATTACTGTGTTGATGCACTGAGCTGCCTCTGTAGGGTATATTACTGTGTTGATGCACTGAGCTGCCTCTGTAGGGTATATTACTGTGTTGACACACTGAGCTGCCTCTCTAGGGTATATTACTGTGTTGATACACTGAGCTGCCTCTGTAGGGTATATTACTGTGTTGATGCACTGAGCTGCCTGTGTAGGGTATATTACTGTGTCGATGCACTGAGCTGCCTCTGTAGGGTATATTACTGTGTCGATGCACTGAGCTGCCTCTGTAGGGTATATTACTGTGTCGATGCACTGAGCTGCCTCTGTAGGGTATATTACTGTGTCGTTGCTCTGAGCTGCCTCTGTAGGGTATATTACTGTGCTGATGCACTGAGCTGCCCCTGTAGGGTATATTACTGTGTCGATGCACTGAGCTGCCTCTGTAGGGTATATTACTGTGTCGATGCACTGAGCTTCCTCTGTAGGGTATATTACTGTGTTGATGCACTGAGCTGCCTCTGTAGGGTATATTACTGTGTTGACACACTGAGCTGCCTCTCTAGGGTATATTACTGTGTTGATACACTGAGCTGCCTCTGTAGGGTATATTACTGTGTTGATGCACTGAGCTGCCTGTGTAGGGTATATTACTGTGTCGATGCATTGAGCTGCCTCTGTAGGGTATATTACTGTGTCGATGCACTGAGCTGCCTCTGTAGGGTATATTACTGTGTCGATGCACTGAGCTGCCTGTGTAGGGTATATTACTGTGTCGATGCACTGAGCTGCCTCTGTAGGGTATATTACTGTGTCGATGCACTGAGCTGCCTCTGTAGGGTATATTACTGTGTCGATGCTCTGAGCTGCCTCTGTAGGGTATATTACTGTGCTGATGCACTGAGCTGCCTCTGTAGGGTATATTACTGTGTTGATGCACTGAGCTGCCTCTGTAGGGTATATTACTGTGTCGATGCACTGAGCTGCCTCTGTAGGGTATATTACTGTGTCGATGCACTGAGCTGCCTCTGTAGGGTATATTACTGTGTCGATGCACTGAGCTGCCTCTGTAGGGTATATTACTGTGTCGATGCACTGAGCTGCCTCTGTAGGGTATATTACTGTGTCGGTGCACTGAGCTGCCCCTGTAGGGTATATTACTGTGTCGATGCACTGAGCTGCCTCTCTAGGGTATATTACTGTGTTGATGCACTGAGCTGCCTCTCTAGGGTATATTACTGTGTTGATGCACTGAGCTGCCTCTCTAGGGTATATTACTGTGTTGATGCACTGAGCTGCCTCTCTAGGGTATATTACTGTGTTGATGCACTGAGCTGCCTCTGTAGGGTATATTACTGTGTTGATGCACTGAGCTGCCTCTGTAGGGTATATTACTGTGTTGATGCACTGAGCTGCCTCTGTAGGGTATATTACTGTGTCGATGCCTCTGTAGGGTATATTACTGTGTTGCTGCCTCTGTAGGGTATATTACTGTGTCGATACACTGAGCTGCCTCTGTAGGGTATATTACTGTGTTGATGCACTGAGCTGCCTCTGTAGGGTATATTACTGTGTTGATGCACTGAGCTGCCTCTGTAGGGTATATTGGGAATACAACATCTATTTGACAAATCCTGTGTACAGCCGACTACACTCCATACTAGTGGAATCTGGAAAGTAGACATCACACACAGGCCCTCTACACAGAGAGAAATGTTAGGCCCTCTACACAGAGAGAAATGTTAGGCTCTCTACACAGAGAGAAATGTTAGGCCCTCTACACAGAGAGAAATGTTAGGCTCTCTACACAGAGAGAAATGTTAGGCCCTCTACACAGAGAGAAATGTTAGGCCCTCTACACAGAGAGAAATGTTAGGCCCTCTACACAGAGAGAAATGTTAGGCTCTCTACACAGAGAGAAATGTTAGGCCCTCTACACAGAGAGAAATGTTAGGCCCTCTACACAGAGAGAAATGTTAGGCCTACTCATCTTGGCATCTGTGACAGAGATGTGAAAAACATTGGATGTGTGTTTACCCTGCGTTAAATATTCCTCGTTAGCATCAAGACTACACAAACCCATTAGCTTAACAGCTGGAGCCATCATAACCTGGAGATTGGATTACATCTGAGATTACTGTATGTGACTCTCAGTAGACAGACAGACAGACAGACATATAGATAGTTACAGGCAGACAGACACAGAGAGACAGATTTACATACACCAGACAGTTTATTAGGTACACCACCCCGTTCATGAAAATGGATCGCTCCTACAGACAGTGAGTCCCGTGGCCGTGCTGTATAAAGCAGGCAGACAGGCATCAAGGCATTCAGTTACTGTTCTATTGAAAGTTAGAATGGGCGAAACCAGTGACCTAAGTGACTCAGAAACATCTGCCCTCCTGGGCTTCACACACAACAGTGTCTAGGGTTTATCCAGAATGGAACTACCAACACAAAACATCCAGTCAGCAGCAGACCTGCTGGAGAAAACAGCTCGTTGATGAGAGAAGAAGAAGGAGAACGGCAAGCATGGTGCAAGCTGACAGGAGGGCCACAAACAGGCAAATAACAGGAGGGCCACAAACAGGCAAATAACAGGAGGGCCACAAACAGGCAAATAACAGGAGGGCCACAAACAGGCAAATAACAGGAGGGCCACAAACAGGCAAATAACAGGAGGGCCACAAACAGGCAAATAACAGGAGGGCCACAAACAGGCAAATAACAGGAGGGCCACAAACAGGCAAATAACAGGAGGGCCACAAACAGGCAAATAACAGGAGGGCCACAAACAGGCAAATAACAGGAGGGCCACAAACAGGCAAATAACAGGAGGGCCACAAACAGGCAAATAACAGGAGGGCCACAAACAGGCAAATAACAGGAGGGCCACAAACAGGCAAATAACAGGAGGGCCACAAACAGGCAAATAACAGGAGGGCCACAAACAGGCAAATAACAGAGCAGCACAACAGTGGTGTGCAGAACGGCATCTCAGAATGCACCACTCGTTAGTCCTTGTCACGGATGGGCTATTACAGCAGACGACCACACCGGGTTCAACTCCTATCAGCTAAAAACAGGAAGAAACGGTTCCAGCGGGCACGCGATCACCAAAACATTTGAGGAGTGGGAAAACATCGCCTGGTCCGACGAATCCCGGTTCAGGATTTGGCGTAAGCAGCATGAGTTCATGGACATTTCAGTTGAATGTATTTAGTTGTGCAACTGACTGGGTATCCCCCATTCCCTTTACATCCTGCCTGGTACAGGCTGGTGGTGGTGGTGTAATGGTGCCTGGTGTCAACAGTACAGGCTGGTGGTGGTGGTGTAATGGTGCCTGGTGTCAACAGTACAGGCTGGTGGCGGTGGTGTAATGGTGCCTGGTGTCAACAGTACAGGCTGGTGGCGGTGGTGTAATGGTGCCTGGTGTCAACAGTACAGGCTGGTGGTGGTGGTGGTGTAATGGTGCCTGGTGTCAACAGTACAGGCTGGTGGCGGTGGTGTAATGGTGCCTGGTGTCAACAGTACAGGCTAGTGGTGGTGGTGTAATGGTGCCTGGTGTCAACAGTACAGGCTGGTGGCGGTGGTGTAATGGTGCCTGGTGTCAACAGTACAGGCTAGTGGTGGTGGTGTAATGGTGCCTGGTGTCAACAGTACAGGCTGGTGGTGGTGGTGTAATGGTGCCTGGTGTCAACAGTACAGGCTGGTGGTGGTGGTGTAATGGTGCCTGGTGTCAACAGTACAGGCTGGTGGTGGTGGTGTAATGGTGCCTGGTGTCAACGGTACAGGCTGGTGGTGGTGGTGTAATGGTGCCTGGTGTCAACAGTACAGGCTGGTGGTGGTGGTGTAATGGTGCCTGGTGTCAACAGTACAGGCTGGTGGTGGTGGTGTAATGGTGCCTGGTGTCAACAGTACAGGCTGGTGGTGGTGGTGTAATGGTGCCTGGTGTCAACAGTACAGGCTGGTGGTGGTGGTGTAATGGTGCCTGGTGTCAACAGTACAGGCTGGTGGTGTAATGGTGCCTGGTGTCAACAGTACAGGCTGGTGGTGGTGGTGTAATGGTGCCTGGTGTCAACAGTACAGGCTGGTGGTGTAATGGTGCCTGGTGTCAACAGTACAGGCTGGTGGCGGTGGTGTAAAGGTGTGGGTAATGTTTTCCTGGCACACGTTAGGTCCCTTGATACCAATTGAGAAACAAACATTTCCGACACCTTGTAGAATCCATGCCCCGAAGGATTCAGGCTGTTCTCGAGGTACAGTGGTGTCCAGTTGTCTGGATGTCCTTTGGGTGGTGGAACATTCTTGATACACACAGGAAACTGTTGAGCGTGAAGAACACAGCAGCGTTGCAGTTTTTGACACAAACCCGTGCGCCTGGCACCTACTACCATGCCCCGTTCAAAGTCACTTCAATCTTTTGTCTTGCCCATTCACCCTCTGAATGGCACACATACACAATCCACGTCAAATTGTCTCAAGGCTTAAACATCTATATTTAACCTGTCTCCTCCCGTTCATCTACACTCTTTGGGGAAAAAATTATATCTAGAACCTTAAAAGGTTCTTCAACTGTACCCATAGGAGAACCCTTTGAAGAACCCTTTTTGGTTGCAGGTAGAACCCTTTCTACCTGGAACAAAAAGGGTTCTCTTTTGGGGACAGCCGTAGAACCCTTTCTACCTGGAACAAAAAGGGTTCTCTTTTGGGGACAGCCGTAGAACCCTTTCTACCTGGAACAAAAAGGGTTCTCTTTTGGGGACAGCCGTAGAACCCTTTCTACCTGGAACAAAAAGGGTTCTCTTTTGGGGACAGCCGTAGAACCCTTTCTACCTGGAACAAAAAGGGTTCTCTTTTGGGGACAGCCGTAGAACCCTTTCTACCTGGAACAAAAAGGGTTCTCTTTTGGGGACAGCCGTAGAACCCTTTCTACCTGGAACAAAAAGGGTTCTCTTTTGCGGACAGCCGTAGAACCCTTTCTACCTGGAACAAAAAGGGTTCTCTTTTGGGGACAGCCGTAGAACCCTTTTGGAACCCTTTCTTCTGATTTGAAGTGGATTTAACAAGTGTCATCAATAAGGGATCATAGATTTCACCTGGATTCACCTGGTCAGTCTATGTCATGGAAAGAGCAGGTGTTCATAATGTTTTGTACACTCAGTGTAGATAGATATTTATCTTGTCTCAGGAAGGAAAGATACACAGAGCATTTATCAGAAAAGCAGGGAACTGTAATTTAGTGATATCCTGCTGAGACCGACAGAGACAGGTAGTTTACTAGGCTGCACCTCAGCTGTCTGTCTTCCTGCCCTGCCCTGCCTGTCTGTATGCCTGCCCGTCTTCCTGCCCTGCCTGTATATATGCCTATCAGTCTGCCTGCCTGTCTTCCTGCCTTTCTGTCTGTATGTCTGGCTGTCTTCCTGCCCGTATACCTGTCTGCCTACCTGACCTGCTGTCTTCCTGCCCTGCCTGTCTATGTGGCTGTCAGTCTGCCTGCCCGTCTTTCTGCCCTGCCTGTCTGTCTGCCTGTCTTCCTGCCCTGCCTGTCTGTCTGTATGCATGTCTGTCTGCCTACCTACCCTGCCTGTCTGTTATAAGGATATTGTAACAGGGTTAAATAAGCTTCAACATGATACTAAAATATGTAATTTCAATGTTTTTGTATTGATGTTGGTTGGTTGAATGTAAGCTTCACAATTTTATAAAGGTGTATTGGAAAAACGGCACAGTGACAAGCGAAACAGCAGACACCAATAGTTTCCCAAATCTATAATAATTGTTTTATTTCTAATTCATTATAGAGAAATGATGATTCATGTGAAATGAATGAGTGCATTGATAAAGAAGCCTAATGTCAACCTGGCAAATGTAACCACACGATATCCGGTACAATCGTAATATATATATATCCCCCCATTAGGTCTATCTGACTCACCATAGCCATTATGATAGACCTATCGATGTCTGAATATCCTGGAAGAACATGCCTACCTGTGGTTGGCGCGCGTACAGATGTGTTGACGTCAATGAGAATGTATCGTTCTATTTAGACCATGTCAACTAAATGATCCTATCAGACAGGTTTGATATTACACCAAATCGTATAATCCATCAGACAAATAAATCCAACGGTCACCTCGCGATCACATTCGGTTCTGGCTGGCAACCTGTTTGTCTCAGTGTCATATCAACGTTGGCGATTAATACATTTGTATTAAACGAACGTACACGCATACGGCCTAATAATGTTGTGATGATCATATTTCAAAACATTTGCACAGACAGGAGCTTTATTCGATCAAATCTCCTCTAAATTCTCATTCATCATCATAAGCAACCGTGGATGTCGTCAACCGACAGATGGAGACTTACCTCATCTCTGTCACCCTGCCCGAACTGGAGCCCCAAATCCACAAAATGTTCGACCCGAATGTAACCATCAGCATCCTCATCACACACGTCGAATACCTCCTTCAGCTTTTTCAGGAACCCGAGAAGCTGCTCTTGATCGGGGAAGACGTTTCCTTCCATCTTAGAGTTCGGTTTGTCAGATAATGTCGTTATTGAACGGACTTTGTTAGAAATCGTTCTGTAGTCGCCATCATTCCGGTTGCTGTTCTCCGCTGGTGCCGTTGCTGACTGGCTCGGTTGGTGCTGTGACATCAGCAGCATCCCGTTACGGAATGGGAAGGACCACTGATCGAAGCGCGGTGGGTAGAGACGATAAATTGCTACGATTCACGATCGTGAAGGGGAAAAAAATCGACTTACGTAAACATCTGCCCATGAACGTGTTTTTAAAGTGTCAGGTCAGGTGTTTTTATTTTAAGATATTGAGAAAGATACAATTTGATATTGTGACACCATCTAGCTCCTTGATTGTTTTCCAACCATAGGACTATTGAATAGAAAATTGGAAGTTAATCATTACTGTAAATCAACGTGAAATAAATGGTGATATTTAAAAGTAAAAACAGAACTAAATATGACACACGTTTTCCCAATCGCCAAAGTATGTATTTTCCTTGTACAAGCCCCAGCTCCATGGTTACCCTGAATAGCTACTTACATTCCATTAAATTGTCCTGACCTCTGGTGTGGATGCTATTCTTAATAACTACTGAAACTATAGCATAGTTTAAGAAACCCCACATATCCAATCATAGGATATCAAACTTTATTATCTTACAAACAAGTTAAAAAAAAGTAAAGATGGGACATTCACAGTTATATCAATGTGTCAAGTCAAGACCAAAGATGAAATAACATATTTGACGGTACTTACCCAACCTACCCTGTACCCTCCCTTCCACAATACAACATTAGAAGGTTTGAGTGGGTCATTAAAATGGTGCTCATCACACCCAGAACTAAAACTAATCAATAGCTTTAATCCAGACTTTGATTCGCTGAATCCAAGGTTCTGGTCAATTTCATTTTAACTCTTGTTTTACTGAGGAAATAAACTGAAACTCAAAACTATTGAATTTAACAAATCTTCATAAAAATTTTTTATCCTGAATTAGTTGACTTGAAGTGGAATTGACCAGATTTGTTGTTGTTGTGCTGGGCTGGAACAAAAGCCTGCCCTAAGGCTGAAACCCCCAGTGTAGGGAGGAGCAGGGTAATATAAAAAGGGGTAAGGCTGGGATAAGGGGTTTGGTAAGGTAAAATATCTACCCGTATACAGCTCTTCATCAGAGAGACTGTAGAGTCAACCACATGTTGACAGTAAGGCTGGTTTCCCAGACCCAGATTAAGGCTCTACTCCTGAACTAAACAAAATCATAGTCAATGGAACATCTCCAGCTTCATCTGGGTCCAGGCTAAACCGTCTATGGGGGTGTCAGAACAAGCCCCAGTCCATCCTCCCAACCAGAAACGGACTGGCCATGGGGCAGATCCGGAAAATGCCAGATTTGGGCTGGTCCATCTTTAACCCAGGCTAAATTGGGGTTGTGTGCAGAATTATTATAATTTGGGGAATGGCCCAGTGTTTTAGAAATGCCTGGGCCAAGTCGACCAAAAACGTCCATCTTGTTCCTCAGCTCAAATTCCCAACAACTAGCCTGGGTTCCAGCAGTGAGTCCCAACGTTCAGTCACCTGCAGAGAGAGAGAGACACTGAAAAAGGATTCTATTCAATTCTATGGGAGTGACATCACAAACACATCCCCATGGTAACCGGAAAACCACAACATTCCCGAATTCTGCACATACAGCTGTTTTATTGGAAAATATTTAACCCCCATTATACCGGGTTTAAAGTATCCCAATGGTTTTCTCTTTCAACTAAACGATTATAAGGGACATTCATTGGACAATGAACCGCTTCCCTCAACATGTGGGTGATGGGGTTAAAATGCAGTCAGGGACAATAGAGAGGGGGGTTAGCTCATCCAAACAGTGTCACACAGACAGTACAGAGTGAGAAGAGGCCTGCTTAGTGAAGAGAGGGTGGTCAATGGAACCAGAACAACATTCAAAGGTTAAGATACACCCCCCCAGAGTGTTACGCCAGACCCTGACATACAATCTGATAATACAGTATTGTAGAAATGAAGTCTAAATGATGACGAATGTGCTGCAGTTCAATTGTACTGCAGGATTACTGCATGTAGACAGGGTCTCAAATAACGCTGTACAGTAACAGTATTTATGTCTTACCCTGGAGCCACGGGACACAGCGTACTCCACACTCTCTGATCCGTCAGCGTTCTGATACACCAGGTCAAACTTCCCCGGCTCCACCGGGGCTGAGGGGCAGACAGACACGTTAGGGTGGTCTATCTTGGTAAGGTCCAGCAATGACAGGTAGTGCCATGTGCCTTCAGATGGCTGAGGGAAACATCGCCTGAGTCCCGATTCTCCACCGTTCTCCCAGAGTGCACTGGAACACTTCTCATCGTGGATTTAACAATGGAAGCTCACTCCAGCCAATCATTACATCGATCCAATGACAGGAAGTTGTGCCAGTGCACACTTTGGGAGAAGGGTGGAGAATCGCCATTCAACAGTCATTTCCTTCATTTCCCCCCCCATTCATTTCAACTGTTAAGTGATGGATCTTCATCCTACCTTGATGAGCAGAGAGAAGCCATCTGTTTGGCCTTACCTTGATAAGCAGAGAGCAGTTCTAGCTCAATCTGTTTGGTGCTGTGGTCAAAATGAATGATTTTCCCCTCCTGATAAACAAATAGGAAGACACACACAGTGAGAAAGAACATTACCCAAATGAAACAGCTTACATTTTTTAAATACGCAGCATATCAACATTTCTTACCACATGTATTTAGTCCGAGTTCAGGACATAACTTGAGAAAAAAAAGTGCTGTCCACATACTGTTAGAGGAAACAGTTCCTACCTGTGTCCAGACAGCTCTTTCTCCTCAAGTTATACCAGACACTGAGGAGAGGAAACAGTTCCTAACTGTGTTCAGACAGCTCTTTCTCCTCAAGTTATACCAGACACTGAGGAGGAAACAGTTCCTAACTGTGTTCAGACAGCTCTTTCTCCTCAAGTTATACCAGACACTGAGGAGAGGAAACAGTTCCTAACTGTGTTCAGACAGCTCTTTCTCCTCAAGTTATACCAGACACTGAGGAGAGGAAACAGTTCCTACCTGTGTTCAGACAGCTCTTTCTCCTCAAGTTATACCAGACACTGAGAGGAAACAGTTCCTATCCGTGTTCAGACAGCTCTTTCTCCTCAAGTTATACCAGACACTGAGGAGAGGAAACAGTTCCTATCCGTGTTCAGACAGCTCTTTCTCCTCAAGTTATACCAGACACTGAGGAGAGGAAACAGTTCCTATCCGTGTTCAGACAGCTCTTTCTCCTCAAGTTATACCAGACACTGAGGAGAGGAAACAGTTCCTAACTGTGTTCAGACAGCTCTTTCTCCTCAAGTTATACCAGACACTGAGGAGAGGAAACAGTTCCTATCCGTGTTCAGACAGCTCTTTCTCCTCAAGTTATACCAGACACTGAGGAGAGGAAACAGTTCCTAACTGTGTTCAGACAGCTCTTTCTCCTCAAGTTATACCAGACACTGAGGAGAGGCAACAGTTCCTAACTGTGTTCAGACAGCTCTTTCTCCTCAAGTTATACCAGACACTGAGGAGAGGAAACAGTTCCTAACTGTTCAGACAGCTCTTTCTCCTCAAGTTATACCAGACACTGAGGAGAGGAAACAGTTCCTAACTGTGTTCAGACAGCTCTTTCTCCTCAAGTTATACCAGACACTGAGGAGAGGAAACAGTTCCTAACTGTGTTCAGACAGCTCTTTCTCCTCAAGTTATACCAGACACTGAGGAGAGGAAACAGTTCCTAACCATGTTCAGACAGCTCTTTCTCCTCTAGTTATACCAGACACCGAGGAGAGGAAACAGTTACTAACCGTGTTCAGACAGCTCTTTCTCCTCTAGTTATACCAGACACTGAGGAGAGGAAACAGTTCCTAACTGTGTTCAGACAGCTCTTTCTCCTCTAGTTATACCAGACACTGAGGAGAGGAAACAGTTCCTATCCGTGTTCAGACAGCTCTTTCTCCTCAAGTTATACCAGACACTGAGGAGAGGAAACAGTTCCTATCTGTGTTCAGACAGCTCTTTCTCAAGTTATACCAGACACTGAGGAGAGGAAACAGTTACTAACTGTGTTCAGACAGCTCTTTCTCCTCAAGTTATACCAGACACTGAGGAGAGGAAACAGTTCCTAACTGTGTTCAGACAGCTCTTTCTCCTCAAGTTATACCAGACACTGAGGAGAGGAAACAGTTCCTAACTGTGTTCAGACAGCTCTTTCTCCTCAAGTTATACCAGACACTGAGGAGAGGAAACAGTTCCTAACCATGTTCAGACAGCTCTTTCTCCTCTAGTTATACCAGACACCGAGGAGAGGAAACAGTTACTAACCGTGTTCAGACAGCTCTTTCTCCTCTAGTTATACCAGACACTGAGGAGAGGAAACAGTTCCTAACTGTGTTCAGACAGCTCTTTCTCCTCTAGTTATACCAGACACTGAGGAGAGGAAACAGTTCCTATCCGTGTTCAGACAGCTCTTTCTCCTCAAGTTATACCAGACACTGAGGAGAGGAAACAGTTCCTATCTGTGTTCAGACAGCTCTTTCTCAAGTTATACCAGACACTGAGGAGAGGAAACAGTTCCTAACTGTGTTCAGACAGCTCTTTCTCCTCAAGTTATACCAGACACTGAGGAGGAAACAGTTCCTAACCGTGTTCAGACAGCTCTTTCTCCTCAAGTTATACCAGACACTGAGGAGAGGAAACAGTTACTAACTGTGTTCAGACAGCTCTTTCTCCTCAAGTTATACCAGACACTGAGAGGAAACAGTTCCTATCCGTGTTCAGACAGCTCTTTCTCCTCAAGTTATACCAGACACTGAGGAGAGGAAACAGTTCCTATCCGTGTTCAGACAGCTCTTTCTCCTCAAGTTATACCAGACACTGAGGAGAGGAAACAGTTCCTAACTGTGTTCAGACAGCTCTTTCTCCTCAAGTTATACCAGACACTGAGGAGAGGAAACAGTTACTAACCGTGTTCAGACAGCTCTTTCTCCTCAAGTTATACCAGACACTGAGGAGAGGAAACAGTTCCTAACTGTGTTCAGACAGCTCTTTCTCCTCTAGTTATACCAGACACTGAGGAGGAAACAGTGAGTCTTTCAACTATTTTTACTTACTTTATACTCAGACACCTCTGGCGTGTAGTTCTCTGTCAGCTCCAGCAGCTGTGAACACACACACACACACACACACACACACACACGACAGAGTGATAATGAGTTACATGGAGGTGTGTAGCACCTACAGTCATCTCTCACTGTTCTATTTTAATTAAAGAGGTTTTATTCGCATTGAAAATGGAGGGACTTTCAGTGGCAAGAAAAAGTATGAACCTTTTGGAATGACCTGGATTTCTGCATAAATTGGTCATAAAATTTGATCTGATCTTCATCTAAGTCACAACAATAGACAAAACACAGTGCGCTTAAACTAATAACACACAAATTGTACTTTTCTTGTCTATATTTACATTATTTAAACATTCACAATGTAGGTTGGAAAAAGTATGTGAACCCCGAGGCTAATGACCTCTCCAAAAGCTAATTGGAGTCTGGGGTCCGCTAACCTGGAGTCCAATCAATGAGACGAGATTGGAGATGTTGGTTAGAGCTGCTATAAAAAAACAAACACACAATTTGAGTTTGCTATTCACAAGAAAAAATGCCTGATGTGAACCATGCCTCGAACAAAAGAGATTTCATAAGACCTAAGATTAAGAATTGTTGACTTGCATAAAGCTGGAAAGGGCTACAAAAGTATCTCTAAAAGCCTTGATGTTCATCAGTCCACGGTAAGACAAATTGTCTATAAAAGGAGAAAGTTCAGCACTGTTGCTACTCTCCCTAGGAGTGGCCGTTCTGCAAAGATGACTGCAACAGCACAGTGCAGAATGCTCAATGTGGTTAAGAAGAATCCTAAAGTGTCAGCTAAATCTCTGGAACATGCTAACATCTCTGTTGACGGGTCTACGATACGTAAAACACTAAACAAGAACTGTGTTTATGGGAGGACACCACGGAAGAATCCACTGCTGCCCAAAAAAACATTGCTTTCCCTCCTCGTCCATTGAGACTCTACTGAATTCATACAGCTAGGAGTTTCCTGACCACATGACCTGAGCAGGAAAAACTCCAGTGTCTGAATGGAGGGACTCTACACACCAACTATGGTCTTCTTTCTACTAGTACACAAAAGGTCCTTCCATTTGAACCACTGGGAAACAGTGGCAGGTGTTACTGAGTGGACCAGCCTGGCTAAATAAAGATGAAATGAGTGAAGGTAAACGCATTGCTTCTATTTGAACCCAGTGTATCAGACGGAGCTGTGAGTACGGAACTGTTCCACCAGCAGGTCTATAAGAGGTGGGTTACCTGGAAGGTCTATAAGTGGTGGGTTACCTGGAAGGTCTATAAGAGGTGGGTTACCTGGAAGGTCTATAAGTGGTGGGTTACCTGGAAGGTCTATAAGCGGTGGGTTACCTGGAAGGTCTATAAGAGGTGGGTTACCTGGAAGGTCTATAAGCGGTGGGTTACCTGGAAGGTCTATAAGTGGTGGGTTACCTGGAAGGTCTATAAGAGGTGGGTTACCTGGAAGGTCTATAAGCGGTGGGTTACCTGGAAGGTCTATAAGCGGTGGGTTACCTGGAAGGTCTATAAGAGGTGGGTTACCTGGAAGGTCTATAAGTGGTGGGTTACCTGGAAGGTCTATAAGAGGTGGGTTACCTGGAAGGTCAGTCTATAAGCGGTGGGTTACCTGGAAGGTCTATAAGAGGTGGGTTACCTGGAAGGTCTATAAGAGGTGGGTTACCTGGAAGGTCTATAAGCGGTGGGTTACCTGGAAGGTCTATAAGAGGTGGGTTACCTGGAAGGTCAGTCTATAAGCGGTGGGTTACCTGGAAGGTCTATAAGAGGTGGGTTACCTGGAAGGTCTATAAGAGGTGGGTTACCTGGAAGGTCTATAAGTGGTGGGTTACCTGGAAGGTCTATAAGCGGTGGGTTACCTGGAAGGTCTATAAGTGGTGGGTTACCTGGAAGGTCTATAAGTGGTGGGTTACCTGGAAGGTCTATAAGCGGTGGGTTACCTGGAAGGTCTATAAGCGGTGGGTTACCTGGAAGGTCTATAAGTGGTGGGTTACCTGGAAGGTCTATAAGTGGTGGGTTACCTGGAAGGTCTATAAGCGGTGGGTTACCTGGAAGGTCTATAAGCGGTGGGTTACCTGGAAGGTCTATAAGCGGTGGGTTACCTGGAAGGTCTATAAGCGGTGGGTTACCTTGAAGGCGATCTTCTGTCCGTCCTGAGGGGGAGCAGCTAGGAGGGGCATCTCACTGTAGTCCCTCTTGGGGACACTCTCTGATGGGTTCTACAACACACACACACACACACACACACACACACACACACACACACACACACACACACACACACACACACACACACACACACACACACACACACACACACACACACACACCTATAAATGTCATACCTCCCACATCTTTGTTGCAGCAGCAACAGAAGTAGGTTACAGAATGCCACAGGGTTGGTGTCAAATCCATTTCAATTCAGGAAGTAAACTGAAATTCCAATTCCAGTTGTGTGCTTTTCAATGAGATTTTAAAAAAGCAATCTAAATGACTTGACCAACCCTGGGATACCGTGTAGCAGTCAGTTGACTTACCTGGAACACCACAGAGCTGTTAATCAGGGAGTCGTTCTGGTACGACGGGGGCTGCTGATGGGTCTGCTGTCGCTGTCCACCTTCATAGTTGAAATAAAACCCTGTATTATCTCCTCCCCCTGCCCCGCTATCTTCCCCTCTCCCACCTCTACCCCCACCACGAGGACCCCTGTCCCACTCCCTACCTCTACCCCCACCACGAGGACCCCTGTCCCACTCCCCACCTCTACCCCCACCACGAGGACCCCTGTCCCACTCCCCACCTCTACCCCCACCACGAGGACCCCTGTCCCACTCCCCTCTACCTCCACCACCCCAACCCTGGCCTCCATCCCCTCTACCCCCTCCTCTCTCCACATCCCTAGGGCTCCCCCTGCCTCGGCCTCTCCAGGTGGGTTCTGCTGCCATAGCAGGGACTATCCCCATCCCCACCCCCATCCCCGGTTGTTTGATAACCAGCTGGATCTCCTCCTCACTGCTACTACTACTAGAGCCTGGGCTCTCAGGCCTCCTGTGGGCCTTTTGCCCTGCTGGGGTAGAGCCTGGCCCTGGAGCATTAGCTCTCTGGCCAGGGGATACAGAGGTCCTGGGACCTGAGGAAGGGAGGCTGGGTCTGGGCTTGGAGGGGGTGGTTTTGTTCCTAGGACCAGCTCCGGAGCCTGTGGGTATGGTGGTAGGAGGAGTGGCAGCAGGCTTGGATAGAGGAGTTTGGTTTTTAACGGGAGGTTTGCCTGTGGTGGCTTTGCTAGATGCATCGTCACCCGATGAGTCTGAGGAGTCCGAATCGGATGACGAGGGAGGTGGGCGTGGTTTCTTAATGGGGGCTGGGGGTTTAACTACAGGGGGGGCTTTAGATGTGACAGGGGGTGTAGAGCTAGCAGAGTGGGATTTGGGGGGTAGTTTCTGCATGAGGGTTTTACTGGGGGCCTCCTCCTCACTACTGCTTTCACTGGAATCAGAAGAGTCGTCCGTTTCCCCAGTCGGGGTCTTTGCTGTGGCTTTACCGTTAACAGATACTGCTGTGGCCGCCGGAGCCTTCTTGGTGTTTTTGTCCGCTTTGACTACGGTGGGAGGGGGTCCTGTGGACGAGGCAGTGGTTTTGGTCGCCACCTTCTTATCATTCTTCTTCTGTTTCTTCTGGTCTTCTTTCCTCCTCTCTTCAACCGCAGCCTGGTTGGAATCGGCCTCCTGACTCTCCTCTTTCTTTCTCTTCTTCTTCTTCTTCCACTCTTCACTCACTCGGTTCTGTGTGGGCTCCTCCTCGGCATCTCTCCTCCTCTTCTTCTTGGAGTTCACAACAGATGTGTTCGACTGACTTCCATTCGAACGGGTTAGGGTGTCCACCTTCACTCTGTCAATCAACACAACACGGAGGGTTGGAACGGTAGATATTCTCAAAGTACTAGGGGTGGTGTGTGTGAAAACATATTGGCCTAGGCTAAGACCAGGCTTGGAGTGTAATCCTTCTATTGTTTTGTTGCAAGCCCGTGTAGCTAGCTAGCTAGGCTGTATAACCAACCCAAATAAATAGAATGAGCCAACCACGTGGGTTAGATCACTGACTGAAATCCTAATTAAAGTTACAGCGCCATTAGCTCTAGTCCAAGGCGCTAGCGCAGGTCTAGAGCTAAGCGTGGATCAGACTGGATAAAAACATGTCTGGCTAGGCGTGTGTGTGTGACGCACCTGATGCTGTCGTTGTCTCGGACTACGTAGATGCTCTCTGTGTGCGGCAGGTAGCAGTCTTCAATGAACAGACTCAAAATGCTCCTGCGACTGAAGTCGAACTTTTCCCTAATTACACTGGCTATGTCTGCTACCACCCGGCATTTGTTCAGATCGACGAGCACCCAGCACATGCGACAGTCGGATACCGAGGGCGGCGGGTAATCAAAATACAATCGCACCCGTATCACATTGGTATTGGAGGCTGCCATTGTTGCTGTGTGGAGGGAAATCTATCTCACACGCCGTTTAGAAACTAGTTGCCTGTCTTTTGAAGAGTTGACTCGTTCAATTACTGCCACCTATTGGTACGGAAGGGAATTAGCCAGCTAAATATTTCATTAAACTCTCCCTCATACCGGAAGCACTAGCCGGTTCCCACTAGATAACACAGCCACAAAGTCAAGTATACTCTAAAATATTTGGTAGCGGTAGTTGAAAACATTTTTTTTAAAACAAGTCCGGTAAAGAGGAAGTATTTTTCAAAACGTAAAACCCTTAACAGAAGAGCAATGCATGTTTTATTAACAAATAGCCTAACAATTGATTAGCAGAACCTAGTAGTAGGCTACAGTAGGAACCATTTTGGTCAACAACAAAACATTCTCATTAAGGATAGATCTACATACATTTATAACGTCACACATAGCTGGTGGGGTAGTGCATGTCAGTGTTGTGTGTAAGTTGACTATAGAATGTAAGACTAATGCTTTTAATAAAAAACAAAATCAGATGCAATGACAGGCAGCCTAGGATAAACATATCGCTTGAAAAACTCAGTAGCAACTCCTCCAACACCTGATTTTATCCCTTCACGTTTTTCCACATTGAGGAAAAAATCCCTTCACATTTTCCACATCTCCATTCAACTCCAAAATGTTATTAAACTTTTCTAGACTCTCTTCAGCGGACAGAGACCGCAAAGAAACCTGTAAATTGTAGTGAAGATACATGTTTCACGAGCTGTGGTCCTTCCATAATTGTGCAACGCCATGCTTGTTGTGATAAACCAGAGTTTTTTGGCGCTTTCAAGACAACTGGGAACTCAACACACACACACAAAAAGAGGACAAATAATGTCAGTGATCTTCAGATCGGAAAGTCGGAGCTCTAGCAAGATGCCTGAGTTACCGACTTTGAATTCGGAGTTGTATGACCTTTCAAAACTATTTTCCACAGTCGGAGCTCGCCCCCCCTTTCCCGGGTTGTCTTGAATGCACCGAAGTCTGAGATTTCTGAGTTCCCAGGTGTTTTGAATGCAGCATTTCTACCGTTGTTCATATTGTGCGCTAGCTCCCTACGTCATCACTACAAGCACCATTTGATTCACCAGATACTCTACATGCCCACGTTCTGATACACCAATCACAGAGAGGGTCTGATCGATAAGCCAATGGAAAGCTAAGAGCCCACCCAGCCGAGCTCAGCGAGGAGAACGAGAGAGAGAGCAGGGTTGTACACCAAAGTTACACATGTACGTTTGAATTCGGCTATTCCAAAATGCTGACATATATTGACAGATAAATCGATTACAAATTACATGACCCTCCCCTGGACTAAATACAAAAAAAATACTAAACCCTCCCACTGACTGAAATTGAAAAAGCATGACCCTGCCCCATTTTCCTCCAGGCAACAATTGCTTAAATTTCGACCGCTACCTAACTAACTAGTTGCTTAACTAGCTAGTTGCATTCTTATATATTTGAAAAAAATCTGGTTATTCGACCAACTGTAATGTGAAGTTGCTGTTTTCCTTCCTCCTATTCGATTGTTACAAAACTTGACTTCCCCATTTCAAAACAAACGCTCTGACTGGAAGCACTGAGTAGCCGAATGTTTCACACGGCTTAAATATGCGATTCCCTTTCCTGCCAATAGGCGACAGCAGAGTATACTCAATCTTTGATAGTAGTAGTTGTAAACATCAAGAGAGGGTAAAATGGCAGTATTTTCAACCAAGCATTTTCACGATGTACATCGGTGGTTCCCAACCTTTTGGTTACTGTACCACCAAGTACATTTTGCTCTGCCCAGAGTACCCCCTCATGCCCATTACTAGTAAGCCTATGGCCTCAGTCAAGTACCCCCTGTGGATAGGCCAATTACCCCCCGGGGGTTCTGGTACCGCTGGTTAGGAAACACTGATATACATAAGACATGGAAACCTTCCCAGAAGATGTATCAAGACATGTTTTATTAACAAACAGCTTTACACCTGATTTAAACAGAGTAGACAACAAAGTAGAAGCAATTTTGGTCAACTAAAAACTCCTCAAAATCTAGCAACAATTATAAACTGGGTGGTTCCAGCCCTGAATGCTGATTGGCTGACAGCCGTGGTATATGAGACCGTATACCATGGGTATGACAAAACATGTGTTTTTACTGCTCTAATTACTTTAGTAACCAGTTTATAATAGCAATAAGGCACCTCAGGGGTTTGTGGTATATGGCCAATATCCCACGGCTAAGGTCTGTGTCCAGGCACTCCGCGCTGCGTCGTGCGAAAGAACAGCCCTTAGCCGTGGTATATTGACCATATACCACAGCCCCTCGGGCCTTATTGCTTCAACGTAACATTGTATATATATCAGAGCTACATAAAGAAACGACCTAGTCTGTAAAGATGTAGGATTGCTTCAAGTTATATTTAGTTGATTGCTAACATGAACTGAGCATCAACAACATTCCAAAGTAATCTAATACGTTTTTGGACAACCCTTGCACCACACTCCCGTTGTTCAGACAGGAGTGTATTGATTAGTGTACACTGAGCAAAACATTTAGCAATGAAAACAAGAGTTTCTATTGGACAAATTCAGGTAAGTCCCACCCGTTCCGTATTCTTCTGTTTGGTTCTGTTGGGTTTCTAGTGAATAAACCCCACGGCAGCTACATGTCAACCCTCTGACGGTGACATACTGTCAGCCACAGCAATCAGTAGTTTACTGGTGGTACTGAGACCGTGGGTTGGACTGGTACGATACTCAAAGGAGACTGTCCGTGGACAACAAATGGAAAAACTCTCTTGTTAACAAAGTTGTAATGAAGTCCGTATACTGATGTATTGTTGATGGGGGTTCATAGAATTCCACACATCCTCTGTCCATGTCCACAACCACCCTGATCCTCCGAGGTCTGTCTCCTGCACTTTAGTGAACCATCTTTTTGACCAATACCCTGTACTACAGAAGAGATCTGTAGATCCCATCCTTGTGCAACAGACTGCAGTTTGACCAGGTGAAGTTTGGGCCCCTCCCCCCCTCTCGGCTCCTTCGGCCCACACCCAGCCTCCAGTGTCCGTTGTCCCCAACGTCCACGTCCCAACAGTGTTCCACTGAGTGATATGCCTCTGAGCCCAGGACGCAGCTGATGGGAAGAAACCTATTTCTGTTGTCAGGACTCTTGAGGTTCCACAATGTTTTCAGGAATTTTCCACACTTGTCAAGTCATCAGACACGACACAATCTGATTGGGCAGTGTTGAGGTCCAGAACCACAGGAGCGGAGGAGAAAGAGACATTCTGAAGTACAACCTTTGATTCTGATACAGTAGTTTCCTTTATCTCACTGAAATTGTAAACCTACATATTGCACAGTATAATCACACATTGATACTCACTATAGGTCAGAATATCCTTCATCTTCTCCCACACTCTGAAGTGCAGGTTTCCCAGGGGTTTGGCCACGTCGACCAGCCATCCCGAGACCCGGTTTTGTTCAGGTACAGCAACGCGTCGGTCTCTGGAGGAACATTCAGGAGTCAGGGCTGCTTTGGGCCTGGGTTCAGAACAACAGAGGAGAGATTGAAATAAAGGGGGAGAGAGAGAGATGGTTCACTTACCTTGTATTCGCTGTGGCTTTACATTTCTGCAGGTCAAATGAGAGAATCAAAATCAATCAATACCTACCTGCCAGTCAATCAATCAAACCCACAGGATCATTTGAACTTGGAAAGAGAAGTCTTGAGTCTTGACTTGAAGGAACGAGATGTCAACTCATCCCAGTTCCTGCTCTAGGGTTTGATCATGGGGTTCTAGATCACCTCCCTGACCAAGGCCCTTCTCCCCCGATTGCTCAGGTTGGCCGGGCGGCCAGCTCTAGGAAGAGTCTTGGTGGTTCCAAACTTCTTCCATTTAAGAATGATGGGGGCCACTGTGTTCTTGGGGACCTTCAATGCTGCAGACATTGTTTGGTACCCTTCTCCAGATCTGTGCCTCGACACAATCCTATCTTGGAACTCTAAGGACAATTCCTTCTACCTCATTGCTTAGTTTTTGCTCTTACATGTGTAACAGGGTTATATTGGTGATTCCCCTTGCCACTTTATTGTTAAGCCAATGGGTTTTTGGTTTTAGTTTTGTCTTGCCGTCACCTACTCAACATGGCATCTTATTGGCTGGTTTGCGTAGCTTGCTTACGAGGGAGGATGTTTCAGTTAGAATCGTCCCAGTGAACAAGCACCAAACCAGCGGTAAGTTGTTGGTTGCAAAGCACTGTACATCAAAAGTGATTTTTATACTCCCAAGTGATGATTTAAGTGTACAATTTATATAAATGTGTTTGTAAATGTTATTCGAACATCACACATAAGATGCAGTGTTTTTTGGAGAATATTGGTTGTGCATTTTGGTTGTAAAGAATTCCCGCCAGTACTAGCTAGCAACTTACTGTGTCTGGTGGGGGGGGTTCATATATTTTGTACAGTGCGTGAGTGCAGAGTTGGATGGTGAGCCGTGCATTGCATGACGTGCAATTTTGTGCTGTTCCTATCAGGTACATTGTTAAAGATATTATATTGTATATTGTAATTGTATTATTTTGGTAACTACATGGCCCAGTGAACAAGCACCAAACCAGCGTGCGTGAGTGCAGAGTTGGATGGTGAGCCGTGCATTGCATGACGTGCAATTTTGTGCTGTTCCTATCAGAATAAATCTCCATGACTGGTGCTACACTTTGGAGTTCGTGTCGAGGATTGATTGTACACAACGCAAGAAGAGTACTGTTACAGTGGTGCCGTGACCGTTCTTCTGGATCGGATCATCCTTCGCTGGATTTCCATCTCAGAACTTCGCCGTGGTTGCCGTTGAAGAACCAGATAAGACGTTGCTGGTGCAGTATAGTGCGATATCGCATTTCGCCACAAGAGGGCGCCACCAACGTTTTATTATCGAAATTGATGATTTCTCTGGCTGAGACACTTCACAGATAAACTATATAACTTTTGTGTTACTTGTTTATTTGCAATTCAAATGTATATCTGATATAAGTAGGGTGAGTTTTACCTGTGTACTAGATATAGGTTAGATTTTGACGTGAGGTTAAAGAAAGAAATATATATATGCATTTTTTTTGCTAGTTACATTTTTATTAGTGTGTTGATTTCCCATTGTTAAAATGGAAGGTGTTGGGAGAGGTAGGGGTTTCTTGTCATTTAATCTGTCACCATCTGTTGGTAGGGGTTCAGGCAAAATTCCAGTTGCTTCTACACCTATGCCTAAACTGGAGGGTTTTGGGAGTTTTGATGATAGTGTACCCATGGAAACGCCCAAGGATGTGTATGACAGAGTTTTGCCAAATACAGGGAGTGGGGAGGTCTCCATGGATTTCATAGCAGACATAGTACAGCAGATTGGTCATTCCATTGGGGAGAACATTGCCTCCTGTTTGGAGTCAAAGGCAATTGTTGGACATGTTGGGGACAATGTTATGGGGAATGCATGCAGCTCTAGGGGTTTGGATGTGTCGGGCCTGAACCTGGTATTGAAGTCTGATATCAGGGAACCGGTGTACTTTCGGGGGGATGGCTCTGAAAAGTGCACAGTGCATGAGTGGGAGGATATGGTCATGGTTTACATGCGTAAGAGGGGCGTATCTGTGATGGACCAAGCTGTTGAGGTTATGGGTAGGCTTATGGGAAGGGCCCGCGATGTTGTTAAAGTGGGCATACGCAGCAATCCCTCCGTTGATTTATCTAAAGGCCCGAGCCCCATCTTTGACATACTGAAACAACATTTTAGTGACACTGCTTTTTCAAGCATGCCCCTCGCTGACTTTTATGCCACATTACCTCTGACTGATGAACAACCATTTGAATATTGGCTCAGACTGAACAGGGCTATGGAGGTTGCTGAAGATTGTCTAAAGAGACAGAAAAAAAGTGTTGAAGACCCATCTCGTGAGCTCACAGTCATGTTCATCAGACACTGCCCTAACGCTGAACTGTCCCTTATCTTTAAGTGCAAGCCATTACAGCAGTGGACTGCTGCAGATGTTCATGAGAGGCTGGATGAATACAGGAGGGAGCAGAGGTACTCTCACTTATCTAAGGTGACCCCAGCCATCACAACAATGAAGCAGGAAGTTGGTGCTGTCATGCCGATCACCATGCCTGCTGTGAGGCCCATCATGGAAGTACCCAATACGTTGCCTTACCCAGCCCAGACTATTCAGGGCTCAGCTGAGCCGATGGAACGTATCCTTGCAATGCTGGAGCGTGTGCTGGAGCAGAGACCACAACAGTCTGACCATAGGTTCCAAATAAGGAATAGGAGCAAAGTGAAGTCTAATGGGCCATGTAACGTGTGCGGGGATGCTGGACATGATACTTACTTTCACTGCAGGGCCAATCACCTCTGCTTTCTTTGTCATGTAGCTGGCCACGCACGCTCTCAGTGCCCCAAGGCCGCAGCTCTGAGCACAGCTGGTGGAGTCCCTACAGTAACCACTGCTCAGCTCCCGGAAAACTAGTAGGCCTGCATGTAGAAGGGGAGAGTGTTGGGCCTTTTGTAGAGTCCCCATCGGTGAGAGCTGTTGATTTGGAGTCTGTATATAAAAGTGTTTGTGACGAAATGGAGACTGAGAAGAGTATCATAATGCAGAACACACAGAGGCTTTCTGCACATGATGATTTATTTTATGCCAAGGTGTTAATAGGAGGAGAAGTGGAAGTGAGAGCTATGCTTGACAGTGGATCCATGGCTTGTACCTTGAACTCTAGGGTCTTACCTGAACTGTTGCGTGCAGGAGTGTTGAAAAGTCCATCATTGAGTCCTACAGAGGTAGTCTTGGTTGGTTGTGGTGGGTTGAAGACGAGGCCTTTGGGAGTATGTGAGCTGGAGATGGAGGTGTACGGATGTAGAGTTGCCGTGCCTACACTGGTGGTTGAAGGCCAGAGTGATGACCTCATCTTGGGCAGCAATCTCCTAAAGCACTTGATTCGCCACCTGAAGACGGATGGAGATCTCTGGAAGAGGGTTTATACTCCTGTGTGTGACGGGGGTGAGGAGAGCAAGCTAATCAATATGATGGCTAATGTGGAGAGATGGAGAGACGGTGAAGTACCTGACAAAGTTGGAACTGTGAGACTAAATGGGGCTGTGACTCTAGAGCCTATGCAGGAGCACTTAGTCTGGGGCAGACTACGAAACACTCAGAATCTATCAGCGGGCAGTGCTGTTCTCATTGAGCCCAGCAGTTCAAGGTCAACACCAAGGTCAATACTGGTAGGGAGGACAGTAGCTCTATTGCGGGGGGATGGGTGGCTCCCTGTTAGAGTGATAAACCCTTCTCAGAAGACAGTGACTTTGAGACGAAACGCCACTCTAGCCGATGTCTTTCCTTGCATGGCTCTAGAGGACTTTGACTGTTCGTGTGTGAATGATGATTCATCAGCAGCTTTGCAGCAGCAAGTGCAGAGAACGGCTGATATACTCACTGACTGCCAAGATGACTTGACACTGACTGATGACGGTTACAGCCAACTTCACGATACTGACGGACCTGACAGTTCAAGCGATCCTGAGGTCTTACGTGACTTAGGTTTGACTGATATTGATGTCAACTCCTGTCAAGCGTCTCCTGCTGGTAAGAAGAAACTCATCCAACTCATAGCTGAGTACCAGTCTATTTTTTCCAGGCACAAGTTGGATTGTGGAAAAGCTTCCGGATGTCTTCACCGCATTCACCTGAGTGATGAGAAACCCTTTCGGATGCCCTACCGACGCCTTTCACCAAATCATTATGAGAAGCTCAAGCAAGCATTGAATGAGATGGAAGAACGTGAAATCATAAGGAAGTCTAGTAGTGAGTTCGCCTCTCCCCTTGTCCTTGTATGGAAGAAGTCTGGAGACCTGAGACTCTGTACTGATTTTCGTTTGCTCAATGCTCGCACCATCAAAGACGCCCACCCACTCCCTCACCAGGCTGACGCACTGGCTGCTTTAGGTGGAAATGCCTTTTTCTCGACAATGGACCTTACCTCTGGCTACTACAATGTGGAAGTGCATGAGGATGACCGGAGATTCACAGCTTTTACGTCGCCATTTGGATTGTACGAATACAATCGTATGCCACAGGGGTTATGTAATAGTCCTGCAACCTTTATGAGGATGATGCTAAACATCTTTGGGGATCAGAACTTTCTTAGCCTGCTGTGTTACCTTGACGATGTCTTGGTCTATGCGCCCACTGAAGATCTGGCTATACAGCGCCTGGAAATGGTTTTTGAGCGTCTCAAGGCTCACAACCTGAAGTTGGCGCCAAAAAAGTGTAACTTTCTGCAGAGGTCTGTGAAGTTTCTGGGGCATATCATTAGTGCGGATGGTGTAGCTACAGACCCTGAGAAGGTGAGGGCCATTACAGGAGTAACAGAAGCTGATCTGATGGAAGATGGCACTGACATTCCATCTCAGAAGAAGTTGAGGTCATTCCTTGGGATGGTGGTGTATTATCAACAGTTCATTGAAGGTTGCTCGACCATTGCAAAGCCTCTCTTTGGATTGACTACTGGACACAAGGCTCCACGCTGGAAGAAGAAGCAACGCTCACCTGTCAGGAAGTTGACGGCTGCCGACTGGACAACAGAATGCAGACAGGCCTTATTCCAGCTAAAGCAAGCCTTACTGGACCAGGTTTTGTTGGCCCACCCCGACTTCGAAAAACCCTTTCTACTCTCGGTGGATGCGTCCAGCAATGGCTTAGGTGCTGTGCTGTCCCAGGTGCAGGAACAGGGAGCTACAGCGAGACCTATAGCCTTCGCGAGCAAGTCCCTCAGTTATGCGCAGTCGAGGTATCCTGCGCACAGGCTCGAGTTCTTTGCCATGAAATGGGCTATCTGTGACAAGTTCCACCACTGGCTACGGGGGCAGCACTTCACGGTATGGACGGATAATAATCCCTTGACATACATTCTGACCAAAGCAAAGCTTGATGCTTGTGAACAGAGATGGGTCGCCAAGCTGGCACCGTACGAGTTTGACATCAAGTACATCCCTGGAAAAATAAATGTTGTTGCAGATGCTTTGAGCAGAGAGCCCTTCGTACGACCCAGTGCACTCCATCGCCTGACAAGGGTTCCGTACGAGACCTTACTAGCTGAAGCCGACGCTGTGCGCACAGACAGAGTGCAAGATGTGTTTCGCTGGTCCAGCCACCCCTTTGACAAAGCCTCTGACTCCAACGAAGTGGTCATTAGCTGCCAGGCTACTGTTGACCCCCCATCTGGTGCTTTATCAAGACATGAAGTTGCAGCTGTTCTTCACTCACACAGGTGCTGGGGGGGTGAAGTGGGCTCACATGCACTGCTGTTGCCACAGCTTCCACAAGCTGTTATGCCATCAGAGCAGACCGATGTCGATGTTCTGCCACACAACCTTCTGATGAGTAAGCAGCGTGATGACAATGTGATCAGCAGAGTGATCTTCTTTGTGGAGAGGGGGAGAAGACCATCCCGGAGAGAGCGTGCCCATGAGAGTGTTGAGGTTTTGTGTCTTCTCAGAAGTTGGGACAAGTTGACCATGAAGATGGGTGTACTGTATCGTGTTTCAAAGAATGTGGTTACAAAGAGGAAAACGTATTTGTATGTGGTTCCAGCCTCCATGAAAGCAATGGTGTTGAAGGGTGTCCATGATGAAGCTGGTCACCAGGGCCAACAGAGAACAGTCTACCTGACAAGACAGAGGTTCTTCTGGCATGGCCTGGAGAGGGAGGTAAAGGCATATGTGAAGTGCTGCAGGAGATGCGTCGTGAGCAAGACTCCTGATCCGGAAGCGAGAGCTCCTCTTGAGAGCATAATAACAACTGAGCCTCTTGAACTAGTGTGCATAGACTTCTGGTCTGCAGAAGATTCTTCAAACAAGTCCTTGGATGTGCTCGTTGTTACTGACCACTTTACCAAATTGGCTCATGCCTTCTTGTGTCCGAACCAGTCTGCTAAGTCAGTAGCTCATCAGTTGTGGAACAACTATTTCTGTGTCTACGGGATGCCTCGCCGTATACACTCAGACCAGGGAGCCAACTTCGAGAGCGCTTTAATAGCCGAACTGTTGAGTGTTGCAGGGGTTCAGAAGTCTCACACCACGCCGTACCATCCGATGGGGAACGGGTCCTGCGAAAGGATGAATAGGACGTTGGGAAACATGATCCGGGCCCTGCCAACGAGAGCAAAGCACAGATGGCCTCAGGCGCTGAAGTCCCTCACATTTGCGTACAATTGTACAATCCACGAGACCACAGGCTTTGCCCCTTTCCTGCTAATGTTTGGGAGGACGCCAAGACTGCCTGTTGACATAGTCTTTGGCTCTGTCATAGAGAACCCAGAAGTTGTCGACTATGACCAGTTTGTTCAGTCTTTGAGGAGAGATCTGAAAGAAGCCATGAATACAGCACAGGCATCTGCAGCAAAGCAGTTGAAGAGGCATGCTGACCTTTATGACAGAAGAGTCAGAGGAGCACCAGTGGAGATTGGGGATCGAGTGTTACTGGCTAACAAGGGGGAGCGGGGAAAGCGGAAGCTCGCTGACCGTTGGGAGGATACTGTCTACCTTGTCACTGGATTGAATGCTGACAGTCACACTTTTAAGATTCAGAACAGCTCCACTGGACGGGAGAAGACGGTACATCGCAACCTGATAATGCCAGTCAACTTCCTTCCTCTTCCCTATGCTGCTGTTGATGAGGGAACAGACATGTCTGGATTAACAGAGTCTGAGGGCATGAATGACAGCCTTGTGGTCTCAGCTGCCATGGACACTGCAGTGGATGATGATGCTGAGTACAGAACAAGAGTGTGGGTGTCAGAATTGCCTTCTGAAGGAACAGGTGACACAAGCCTGGAGGGTGATGTGCGATCCTTGGATGCTCGGGATATTCCACCTTTGGATTCTGTGGAAGATATACTGCAGCTGGAAGGTCTGCCTCGATCAGAGAGTCTTCAAGAATCTGACCGAGACCGTAACAGTGTAGTGAGTGAGCTAATTGACCAGTCTTCTTATGATATCCGTACTGACCTACCAAACTCGGACAATTCCTTAACTGATCAGTTACAGACGGACTGTGTTGACAGACCCACTGTTGCAACAGTACACAACACTGTTACCCCTTATTCAGTTGAAGGTAGTCGGGGTCGTATTAGGTCAAGGGCAGGAAGACTATTTAAACCAGTGTCAAGACTGATTGAGATTATGAATCAGCAGACAGTTAGCTCTTGAAGGTTCAATATGTGAATAGAGGGTCAATGGTATTGACATCTTTTATTTGTTTTGCTTTTACATCATTGTGACCATGATTAGAGGTTGCAGGATGGTAATGTGACGGATATGATCAACTCTCTTATGGTAGTTTATTTTATTACTTGGATGTTTTAAAGTCACTGAGTGTACTTAACATGTAACAGGCATGTTTACCTATGAGGGCTAAGGGGATTGATCAACCGCTTTTCACTCTAATTCTCAAGGAGAATAGTCTAATGACTGGAATATTTAGTGACTGATTAAAGCAGGGTCTGCATCCTTGATATACACAGCTTTACCTTTTAGTTTCTCTATTAGGTAGTCTAAAAATATATCAAATTTTTTTCTCTACATTATTTTGTACATATGTTGAGTGTCTCTGTATCTGGTATGTTTGCACAGTGCCGTTTTGTATTTTTATTATTTTTCTTTGCAAGTGGAATTCAGTAGGGGGGAGTGTAACAGGGTTATATTGGTGATTCCCCTTGCCACTTTATTGTTAAGCCAATGGGTTTTTGGTTTTAGTTTTGTCTTGCCGTCACCTACTCAACATGGCATCTTATTGGCTGGTTTGCGTAGCTTGCTTACGAGGGAGGATGTTTCAGTTAGAATCGTCCCAGTGAACAAGCACCAAACCAGCGGTAAGTTGTTGGTTGCAAAGCACTGTACATCAAAAGTGATTTTTATACTCCCAAGTGATGATTTAAGTGTACAATTTATATAAATGTGTTTGTAAATGTTATTCGAACATCACACATAAGATGCAGTGTTTTTTGGAGAATATTGGTTGTGCATTTTGGTTGTAAAGAATTCCCGCCAGTACTAGCTAGCAACTTACTGTGTCTGGTGGGGGGGGTTCATATATTTTGTACAGTGCGTGAGTGCAGAGTTGGATGGTGAGCCGTGCATTGCATGACGTGCAATTTTGTGCTGTTCCTATCAGGTACATTGTTAAAGATATTATATTGTATATTGTAATTGTATTATTTTGGTAACTACATGGCCCAGTGAACAAGCACCAAACCAGCGTGCGTGAGTGCAGAGTTGGATGGTGAGCCGTGCATTGCATGACGTGCAATTTTGTGCTGTTCCTATCAGAATAAATCTCCATGACTGGTGCTACACTTTGGAGTTCGTGTCGAGGATTGATTGTACACAACGCAAGAAGAGTACTGTTACACATGCAATGCCAACTGTGGGACCTTATATAGACTGTTGTGTGCCTTTCCAAATCATGTCCAAATAATTGAATTTACCACAGGTGGACTCCAATCAAGTTGTAGAAACATCTCAAGGATGATCAATGGAAACAGGATGCTCCTGAGCTCAATTTCGAGTCTCATGGCAAAAGGTCCGAATACTTATGTAAATAAGGTATTTCTGTTTTTTTATTTTTAATACATTTGCAAAAAATTCTAAAAACCTGTTTTCACTATGTCATTATGGGGTATTGTGTGTAGATTGATGAGGAAGATGTTTTATTTAATACATTTTAGAATACGGAAAAGGTCAAGGGGTCAGAATACTTCGCGAATGCACTGTATGTGTTGTTTGTCAGACCACCAAAAACACGACTGCTACCCCATTGAGGAATCTACTCAAGAGTACAAGTAGCCAGGACAAACATATTTTCACGATTTCACTATAATCTAAATCAATTAATCATAGCACGTTTTGGTGCGCATTCAGACGTTTTTACCTCATAATGAAATATAAAACTGTGAAAACGACCCAACATGTTTCTGATTTCTGTTTGGCATGGATGCATATTTTATGTGGTTGAAATACTATCAGCTTTTATGATGCTGACAAAGATAGCACCTCTACAGATAGTATCTAACTGCGCTGGATTCTCTCAAGATGCCGAGATTAATAAATAATATCTCCACTCCTGTTTCCAAATAAAATAAAAAGCCAAAATTTGGTGTATAATTTTACTGACAAAATGCTTAATTCAGCAGAAGTTAATGTTAAGGCAATGTGAGAGGTTATAGACCCACAGTCAGTGTCCAGATTTCAGGTTCCATTTAAACCATTTGAAAAGTTCCCTTGACGTGCCATAGGCCTATTTGAAGTCTCGGGTTGTGACTGTCGAATTTGTATAGCGCCTCACAATCATCACACATGACACATCCGGCACTGCTATCATCGTCTTTTACCACTTCAACAAATATTTACCAAACATTAATTTTCTGTCCCTCCCTTCTCTTTATTTTCAACTCTCCATTTCGCAGCCTTTCTCTTGTTGAATTAAACTATGACATTGTCCTTTTTCACCTCCATGGATCAATGTGAACTTTTTCTGCCCGTTCCAAAAAGCATTTGGCGAAAGGCATGTAGGCTATTTGTCGCGCATACCCAGCTCGGCCTTAAAGCTGCTACGCACTAATACCAGAGAGACTAAAATAAATAAATTAACAACTTTTTATTTAGCCTATAGATATAAATTGCACACTAATTATATATTTATGGATTTTTTTTGTTTTCTCTTTATTCAACCCGCCCTTCATCAACACATTTTCAGGAGGAACTGGCGACTGCCCTAACCATGCGGACTGCGGGTTACGAGTCAACCCGTGCATCACTAAAGATGAGAGTTTAAAAATGCTCCTAAGCACAATTTAACCTAGCGCTTCAGACCTGAGTGTCCATAGGGTCTGTGTAACAGTCTGGATGTTTGACATTCCTAGTACAAGGTACAATAGCATAAATAAATCCACTGTCTGTACCAAAACATAGACAAGTCTACTTTTCATACTGTCAGTTCCCGTGTGGCTAGTTAACGTTAAACAGTCTCTCTCTCCACTGACATACGTATTTATATTTTCAGGAGGAACTGGTGACTACCCTGAATAGGCTATGGAGGAAGCTGGGCACCTGTCTTAATGCACAACAAGACTTAGAAGAAACTGCAGGGCGTATTAAGGTACCCTTCCTGACCCCAAGCCCTGGTCACTATTCCTCATAGTAGTGGTGAGATAAGTGTTTTCTATGTAAAAAAAAAAACATATTTAACTAGGCAAGTCAGTTAAGAGCAAATTCTTATTTACAATGACTGCCTAGGAACAGTAGGTTAACTTCCTTGTTTAGGTGCAGAACGACAGATCTAGCAAACGTTCGGTTACTGACCCAACGCTCTAAACACCAGGCTACCTGCCGCTCTTATGTAACGTACTTTATAATTATGTAGCTTTATTATGGCAACTAGGTCAGTAACAGTTATCTCCCTGTCTCCAGAGCCAGGCCCAGCACACTGAACAGCAGATAATAGGTGAGTTTGAGAATCTTCATCAGTTCCTGAGAGAGGATGAGACAGTCAGGATCGCTGCCTTGAAGAAAGAGGTCGAGTAGAAGATGAAGCCGATTCAAGAGAAGATAGATGGATAGAGACACAGACTCTCACTGATGGGATCCAAACCCTAGAACATTAGCTAGGACGAGTTGACACCTCGTTCCTTCAGGTCACGAGTCAAGACTGCTCACTCTAAGACTGCTCACTCTAAGACTGCTCAATCGTCACATGATTTGGAGGTTTGATTGGTTGATATTGATTGATTAATTTGATTATCTCTTTTGACCTCCGGCAGAAGTATAAAACCATGATTGCGTTCTTATGACTTGATAAATAAATGTATTTTTCTTGGTCAATCTTCTGTTTATACCTCTCCTGTGTTCCGTGGCTTTTAATATGGAAAATTCACAGGACATTTTGCCCGGGACTTTTATTTTGACACAATTCAAGGCGGAGGGTAGGCGTGGCTAGCTCCACAATGCTCATTGATTGGCTCTAAATATCCTGATGGCCTCTCCCCATTTTCTATATTCTGATCAGCTGAGGATTCGGTCAGTCATGTGACTATGACACAATAGTGTAATGAAAAGTGTTGTCATTGTGAAGTTCTTGTGAACAAGTCGGGATGATGGGGTTGACGAAAACAAGCGCTTGCAGCGTTGTGTTGCTACTTGTCGTGGCAATTGATACAGGTAAGTAGTTTGCTATGTCGAGTGATTGTGTCCGATATATCGGCGTTTTAATAACTGTTCAATTCCAGTTTGAATACAAACTGCGCCGATATCCAAACATGCTTGAAATCACGACGGTGATTCAAGAGTTTAGTCCGCTAAGTACGGTGACTCGGGCTCCAGCAATCAAATTGATCAAATCCATTAATTTGCTTTACTTGGTCGGGTTTCATGTTAGCGTTAAATGTGAAAGCAAAAGTTGGCAAGCTACAATGGACGTTTTCCTGATCAGAAACCCCCCACTGCGCTGTTGCACGACATCTGCTGCAACAATCAGGGCTGGGGATTTTGCCATTAGACTGCATTTTAAGACCAAACGCAGAATTTTTAATAACGTCATTTCAATATCTCCAAATCTCCAACTCTTGTATACAGGGTTCTCGAATCCCCTAAAATCAAAAGAATCCTGGGGCTATGTTGACGTCCGCGAGGGGGCACATATGTTCTGGTGGCTTTACTATGCTGACAGCCCGTCCGCCAGCTACTCCCAGCTGCCTCTCGTGATGTGGCTGCAGGTGAGTAACCTTACACTACACTAGTCTACACTACACTACTCTCTTACCTATCTAGAAGTGAAGTGGGTAACCTTACACTACACGACTCTTACCTAGCTACAAGTGGGTAACCTTACACCACAGGTGGTTGGTAGCACCTTAATTGGGGAGGGCAGGCTCATGATAATGACTGGAGCGGAACTGGTGGAATGATATCATTCAATTCACTCCTTTCTGGCCATTATTATGAGACGTCCTCCCGTCAGCAGCCTCCTGTGCCTTACACTATACGACTGTCTTACCTATCTAGGATGGATGCTAATGTATCTTGACTCTTATAGGGGGGGGGAGGGAGGGAGGGCTGGTAGATAATGTATCTCTTACAGTGGGAGGGAGGGAGGGATGGTAGAGGATGTATCTCTAATAGAGGTACATGTCTCCATTCCAGGGAGGCCCGGGAGGATCAGGCTGTGGCTTTGGGAACTTTGAAGAGATCGGACCCCTGGACAGAGACCTTGAGGCTAGGAAAAACTCCTGGGTAAACCTCACACACACACTCACGGCTCATCAATGGAAACTGGATGTCAGTGTTTACGGTGTGTATTTTGCCCCTGCAGGTTCAGTACTCCAGCGTATTGTTCGTTGATAACCCGGTGGGAACAGGCTTCAGCTACACGGACTCAGACGAGGCCTTCGCTACTGACGTGGCGACGGTCGCCTCCGACATGCTAGTTCTGCTCAAACAGTTCTTCAACAAGGAGGAAGAGTTCCAGGTGGGTTCAGAACGGTGTTCAACGTTCGGCTTCACACTGGTCGGATCGCCAGCGGTGGGTTCAGAACGGTGTTCAACTTTTAATTCAGTGGAAACGGTACTGTATGGACCAGTTGAAGAACGGGGTTCAACTTTTAATTCAGTGGAAACGGTACTGTAAGGACCAGTTGAAGAACAGGGTTCAACTTTTAATTCAGTGGAAACGGTACTGTATGGACCAGTTGAAGAACGGGGTTCAACTTTTAATTCAGTGGAAACGGTACTGTAAGGACCAGTTGAAGAACAGGGTTCAACTTTTAATTCAGTGGAAACGGTACTGTATGGACCAGTTGAAGAACGGGGTTCAACTTTTAATTCAGTGGAAACGGTGTGATTATGGAGGCACAGAGGGAGATTGTGTACGGCAGGGGTTAAAGTTCTCGTCACTGCGACGGATTTCCGTCATGTGGATGACGCGGGAGGTTTGAGTAAAAACAAAATAATATATTTTTAGGGGGATTATTATTTGGGGAGAAGAAGGAAAAAACCTCCAGGCCACACTGGAACATCTTAAACAACATAGAAAGTATGGAGAAATGATGATGGACTTATATATTTTCAAATAACTGCTAATTTTCTGTCCCGCAAATTTGATTTTGACTAACAAATCGATCATAAAATAATCTGTGCGGCCCTCTGAATTTTGAAATCCAGACGTGAGCTGAGATCGACTTAAAGAGCAACTGGCCCTAAAAAAACGACTTCTCATTTAGAAAACAGCCTGTGGCATCGATATGAGTCAAACATTGATTCTACTGTCACAATGTACAACCAAGTGTGTATAGGATAATTTGTCGAAGCCGGTCTCATTCAAAATAGTTTTGTGAGACTTGTGGTCGTTACTGCATCACAACGTAAATGAATGTTGGATTTGTTTCAATCCTGCCCACAGCTGGCAGCACACAAGTAATCATCAATTCAGAGTGCAGCTGCACGCAACCCAATTGTAATGGCAGTGGTAAATGTGGGTTTACTTTGGATATTCCTATGGGGCTAGTTGGGCACTATCGGTAAATTACACAATGTACATGGGACAATATGTTTAACATTTCCAATAGCTCAAAATTTCAATTATTTAAACCTTAAACCATCTATAAATTTGTAGAAATGCATATACAAATATTGAAAGCATTTAATGAGAACTAAAATATTGTTTAAATATTGTCTCATTTACATTAGGGAATTTGACGGGCCCTAATCAGCCTTGGCGATGGGCTATCCAAAGTCAAACAAATTTTGCCACGGTCGCACACCAGCCGGTTAAAGCCAATTGGCAAAATAATTTGGGTAACTCTTTCCACCTGCGAACACACACGACAACCACGTCAAACCCTGTAACCAACTCGTGTTTGAATTCAGTCATGGCCGCTAGCATTTCTTAATTAACCAAATCTAAAATGAGGCCAGATCAGGAAGTGCAGTCTCCCTTTAAGTTTCAGTCATGGGATTTTTTTCCCGCTTAAACTCCTGTGTATGGTTTGTGCTGCACAAATTTTAGCGATTTCAAATGGTCACACCCATATTGATCAGACCACACCAACCAGGAGAAAACATACCTCAAAGGCTCTGTTTCTGGGGAAACGTTTCCTTCGGTACAAACAGTCACGCAAATGTTGAACTGAACTGAGTCTCCTTTAGGGAGGGAGAGAAGGAAGGATATATTTCAAAGTATTGGAACAGGGCCGTATTGGCTCAAACTACTCAATGCATTTACATTTTTTTTAACCTATTGTTCTTTTTTGCCTTCTCTAGAGCGTGCCCTTCTACATATTCTCAGAGTCCTATGGAGGGAAGATGGCTGCCGCGATCTCACTGGAACTCACTAAGGTAGGCACAAATTACGCCCCCCAACGGCATCCTATTCCCTATATAGTATATACAGGCTCTGGTCGAATGCAGTGCACTGCAAAGGGAGTAGGGGAGCCATTTGGGATGAGAACCTACTGTCTCTGCTGTGG
Source organism: Salvelinus alpinus (assembly GCF_045679555.1). Classification (NCBI taxonomy): domain Eukaryota; kingdom Metazoa; phylum Chordata; class Actinopteri; order Salmoniformes; family Salmonidae; genus Salvelinus; species Salvelinus alpinus. Next base: position 15,120,162 of record NC_092086.1, read on the forward strand.
GGAAACCTTTTCCAGTTCTAGCACTTGGTATGTAAGTGAATAGGAACCAGGCATGGAAAAACTGGTAGCTCAGTTGTACCTGACTCGGTAATGGAACAGGGTTTTCAAACTGAAGACTGAGATTCACTGTCATGTGTTGAGCCACGCATGACATGGAGAGGAACTAATGACTGGTGCTAAGTTGGGGCCTACTTCCTCAAACCTCTACCCACACTGGTCAGCACAGTACCATGGCTTCCTGTCTGTCTCTGTCTCTCTCAATTCAATATACTTTAATGACATGGGGGGTGTTGTGCCTCTTGCCTATGAATATTCAAGATGATAATTTACTGATTTAATGACTGGAATAATTCATTGATCTGATTTTATTAATTTGGTTATCCTATCCAAATGAATCTGAGGGGCACCGTTTAAGGGTTGGATTGAAGACCTTCGAATAAACTTTATCGATAGTTATTATTAACCATTAATCCTATATCAACAATAGTCTTAATAAACAGTCAATTACTATATTCTGAAGTCGTCAAGCTCTGAAACATCAAGAACCCAATCACTCGCAAATTAACTGAATGCCAATTTTAAGGTTTTATTTACTCGACTAAATGAGGTAGTTAATGGAATACCATAAGCAGGGTATAACGGAATACAACTCAGTCATTGAGGTGAGAATCTCCACAGGTCAATATAAATGAATTCCTTATTCGACAATTCCCTACTCAACAAATACATTCACCAGACTTGCAATCAGCTGATGCTGCCACACTCAGGTTTCCCTTCTGAACTGGCTACGCTTCCTTTCTCAGTCCAGGAAATGTAAAGTCTATTAGAGTTGTCTCAGTTATTTCTCTGATTCCCCGGCATGTATTGTGAACTCAGTCTATTGGTCTTGAATGAGCAACAGTGCGTTCCACAGGGTCCTCTGGGTGATTTGTTTCTCTGAGTAGGAAAGGTTCTCGTCGATCCGTGTTTGGTTTCCAAGGAGATGGGCTCATTCGTTCAAAGGGTGTGTCCTTGCCTCGAAGAAACTTGATCTGATGTCTGTTAGCAGGTCCTGTAATTTATAGGGATACTCAAGAGGGCGGGCTCTAGTTGCTCTGACAACGTGGCACGGGAACGTCCCGTTGATTTGGAGAAACCCCGCACATTTTCAAAGTTCATATGAGGATAAGTTTCCACAACATATTTTTCGTGTACAGAAGTTTCACAATCTCTGACCTGAAATGCGTAGCCTGTAGGTAGCCAGCGTTGTGTAAATGTGCGTGCATTCATGCAAAATACCCGTCATGTTGCTTTTCTGACATTGGAGGATCAGAAGAGAAATATCACATTTCTCCGAGTTATCTCAACATCTCCTGAGTCCATCAGTTTTAAGAATTTGTTCTTCACTGACTTGCCTAGTTAAATAAAGGTTCAAATAAAATAATAGTGTTTAACAAAACGTGTTTACTTTGTCATTTTGCGCTATTGGCGCCATTTTCTGTTTGTCATAAAAAAATGGGACACAAGTCCCTGACTCTTTCTCTCTTTTCAATACACATCTCTTGGTACACATCTCTTGGCTCTCAAGCCTGGCTGGTGGTTTCCCCAGTAACCCATGCAGATCACAAGGTGTATTGCTGACTGACTGCCTTCTGACCTCCTCAGGCCATTCAGTCGTAAAGGTAGAGCAGTTTATTTGTCTTGTGATAGCTTGAAAGGGCCGCAGTCAAATACGGAACTGTAAATCTTGGCCTGGAATGTAGCACTCTGTTCTCCATCAACCACAACTGACGGTGACTTCACTTCATAGGCTCTCGTCACCACAAAAGTAAAATCTTTCCATTGTCAATGTAAACGTGTAACAATGATGGTCAAATAAGACCAGAATATACTAGGCTGTTAGTGATAAAGCAATAATAATTATGTTTATGGTGGTAATAATATTAACAGCAATTACAATAAATAATAATGAGAATTGTCTGGTACCAGTTGTAAAATGACTGTTAGTAATGGCATGTTAATGACTAGTAATTGTGTGTGTCACTCTCACTCACGAATTGTCTGCTATTCTAACCCATCTGTCTCTCTCTAGGCCGTAGAAAAAGGAACCCTAAAATGTAACTTTGCTGGAGTGGCTCTGGGAGACTCTTGGATCTCTCCACTGGGTCAGTATTTACCTCAGAGCACGGAGCATCCGCACACCCACTTAGAGCGTCCGCACACCCACTTAGAGCGTCCGCACACCCACTTAGAGCGTCCGCACACCCACTTAGAGCGTCCGCACACCCACTTAGAGCGTCCGCACACCCACTTAGAGCGTCCGCACACCCACTTAGAGCGTCCGCACACCCACTTAGAGCGTCCGCACACCCACTTAGAGCGTCCGCACACCCACTTAGAGCGTCCGCACACCCACTTAGAGCGTCCGCACACCCACTTAGAGCGTCCGCACACCCACTTAGAGCGTCCGCACACCCACTTAGAGCGTCCGCACACCCACTTAGAGCGTCCGCACACCCACTTAGAGCGTCCGCACACCCACTTAGAGCGTCCGCACACCCACTTAGAGCGTCCGCACACCCACTTAGAGCGTCCGCACACCCACTTAGAGCGTCCGCACACCCACTTAGAGAGCGTCCGCACACCCACTTAGAGAGCGTCCGCACACCCACTTAGAGAGCGTCCGCACACCCACTTAGAGAGCGTCCGCACACCCACTTAGAGCGTCCGCACACCCACTTAGAGAGCGTCCGCACACCCACTTAGAGAGCGTCCGCACACCCACTTAGAGAGCGTCCGCACACCCACTTAGAGAGCGTCCGCACACCCACTTAGAGCGTCCGCACACCCACTTAGAGCGTCCGCACACCTACTTAGAGCGTCCGCACACCCACTTAGAAGAACGTCAGAACATGTCTTTTCCGTTGTGCATATCAGATAATGACTGATAGAACCTTCAGACCACTCTTTACAACACTGTATTGGACAGAAAGTCTACTCTAACCCTGAAACGCCTGAGATTTACCACTAGTGTCCAGTTCAGGCTCACTAACCACACGTGAATACGCTGGGTACCAAATGGCACACTATTCCCTATATAGTGTACTACTTAAGTCAAGAGGCCTATGGGCCCTGGTCAACTGTAGTGGCCTAACAGGAATAAGGTGTAATTTGGTACTCAGCTGTTGTTCCCTGTGTGGTCATGTGACTGACTGAACAAACAGTTCATCTACCTCTGCAGTTTCCTCCTCTTGTAAAACCTTGTCTGGATGGCTCGGTACAGCTTCATGCATGAGAGGGTTGTTGTACTGTTCAGGTCAAAGTCACCTGGGGTGTGTTTATAAGTGCACACCTTAGCAAACTGTTTTGCAACGTGAACAAGCATTTCTTATTGGAGAAGTTCAATGTAGGTCCCCTCTCGGTTTCAGCCCGGTTGCTTCTGCGTTGTTCCACCCCTGGCTAGCTAACCAGTGTGTTCCTTACTGAGTCTATAATCCTGGGTAGTTTTCAGTATGGCACCACTGTATTGGACAAGTCCAGGTAGTCCCTCCCTTTTTCCATTTTGCTTTTGTCCCATTTGGTGCCTAATGAACATCAAAGCAAACTTTCTTCTCCTCTTTATCTGCAGACTCTGTTATGACCTGGGGTCCTTATCTGTACACCATGGTGAGTCTCTCTCACACACACACACACACACACACACAAACAGCCTAGTAACATGCGTTTTCCATGTGTTTGGTTTTTCCAGGCACATGTGCTTTATATTGCTGGGTTCTGCATTCTATGCAGTTCTTTCTGCAGACTGGGTGGTTTAAAGTCTGGAGAAAACAAAATGCAGCGTGTTTTGGTACCTAGCTATTGTAGTTTTTCTCTTCTTTGACTGTCTCCCCATTGCCCTCCACTCCCGGCTAGATGACTACAGCCTGGAGGAGGAGAACAGTGCATGTTGGGTAGTGTAGTTGTTTCACATTGACTTTCACTCTCCAGTCCCAGATAATAAATGAGTAGTTATATGATGCAAGGTGATTTGTAGATCAGTCAATCTGCAGTCACCTGTAATGTCAAACAAGCCTCCTTGCTAGAAGACTACGGCCCGGGGGAGGTGAACAGTAAACAATGATGCATGTTGGGTAGTGTAGTTCTGACTGTCCCCATTGCCTCCACTCTACAGTACCTGGGCGCATTTGAGTGGTAAGATTAAAGCAATTGACTGTAGATGAAAGGGGAGGTGCATCTGCCACAGCCGAAAGTTGGACACGAATGTGGTTTTCCAAGCGCAAGGCTCAGATCAATGTGGTTTTCCAAGCGCAAGGCTCAGATCAATGTGGTTTTCCAAGCGCAAGGCTCAGATCAATGTGGTTTTCCAAGCGCAAGGCTCAGATCAATGTGGTTTTCCAAGCGCAAGGCTCAGATCAATGTGGTTTTCCAAGCGCAAGGCTCAGATCAATGTGGTTTTCCAAGCGCAAGGCTCAGATCAATGTGGTTTTCCAAGCGCAAGGCTCAGATCAATGTGGTTTTCCAAGCGCAAGGCTCAGATCAATGTGGTTTTCCAAGCGCAAGGCTCAGATCAATGTGGTTTTCCAAGCGCAAGGCTCAGATCAATGTGGTTTTCCAAGCGCAAGGCTCAGATCAATGTGGTTTTCCAAGCGCAAGGCTCCGATCAACGTGACAATGTTGCCATTGTTTCCCACGAGTTTTTCTTTTATACTGTTAAAATGAACACCCTCACAGACTGAAGGTGTGTGTAGATTGACCAATCATTTAGTGAGAGATCCTCAAATATTACCTTGTTTATCCACTGAATATATGAATTGCGGAAAAGTTGGTTCCTGTTTGCGTGGGTCAAACATAAACACTCTAATGATTGGTTGACAATATGCAGTCGATGGCTGCAGGCGATGGCTGCAGGATGAAGTTGAAGAGCAACTTCAGAAACTTCGTGACCTTTGATCACATTCTTTTTTTGTTGTAAACTTCATGTAGGTGTAAGTCTGACCATTTTTATCCCCATAATGCAACACACACTTTGAAAGGCACAGACTTGACAAAAGTGATCCGCTTGAAGGCGGATAACTAAGGCCTAGGGGAGGTGAACAGTGATGCATGTTGGGTAGTGTAGCTCTCTGACCGTCTCCCCATCGTCCTCCAGTCCCTGCTAGATGACTACGGCCTGCGGGAGGTGACCAGTGCAGCGGAGGCGGTGAAGCAGGCGGTGGATCAGGGGCAGTACCTGAAGGCCACAGAGCTCTGGTCTGTCACTGAGAGTGTCGTGGAACAGGTCAGTTTTATGTGTGTTGGTGTGAATCACTGAGGGTGTCGTGGAACAGGTCAGTGGTGTGTGTTGGTGTGAATCACTGAGGGTGTCGTGGAACAGGTCAGTGGTGTGTGTTGGTGTGAATCACTGAGAGTGTCGTGGATCAGGTCAGTGGTGTGTGTTGGTGTGAATCACTGAGGGTGACGTGGAACAGGTCAGTGGTGTGTGTTGGTGTGAATGCCATGGTCATTCAGCTCCCGTCTGATTTCAGAACACAAACGGAGTCAACTTCTACAACATCCTCACCCAGGAACCTGATGAGAAGATGTCCTCCCTGCCTGGAGAAGGATACCTCTGTAAGATGCCTTTTCAGATCCATCTTAAACGAGATAATTAAATAAAGGTTTATTTGAACATCCTGGTACATATATGCAGAAACATAGATAAAATGTGATGTCATACAATATTTAAAACCATAGTTAAAACATTTTGATACAAATTATACTGTCTGTGAAAAGACGGTCCTTACTAGCCTGAAAAATACATTCCTAAGATTACACCATCACTTCCTGTTTTAAGTTGGTTTACTTTCCGTGGTCCCTCCCACAGCCCTGCTGATGCGGCACCACATTAGCCCCCTCCACCGCCAATCACTGAGCCAGTTGATGAACGGGCCAATCAGGAAGAAGCTGGGAATCATCCCTCAGAACGTCACCTGGGGAGGTAAGACACTGCTACTGGGTCAAAAATGTATTCATTTAAAAAGTGACTTTTGTTTTAAAGCTGCAATATGTAACTTTTTTGGCAACCCGACCAAATTCACATAGAGGTATGTTATTGTTAAAGGAATTTTATTCCTATGTTTATCAACCAATTCAATTAAAACACTCTGCCCATACATAAGAATTTGTAAGATACTTATCAGCATAAAATGGGCAGAAACCAGTCTCAAAATCAATCAATCAATAGCGTTTATTCTCGAGAGTACTGATCATAATACATTTTACATCAGGTTATATAATAAAGATGATGTCATAGGTTTTAATGTCCATCCTCCTCTCGGATACAATGGCAGTATAGTTCGAGTTCTCATTACTGTCTGCCACCTGTTAAACTATCTACAACCAACCCAAGGTCTTTCCCCTCCCTGGGTAGACACATCATTCTAGCCTGTCTGAAGATAAACCCATTCTTTCTAACAAGGAACACATAACATTCAACATTATGATTATAATAAGATTCATTCTTACAGTAATATAGTAGTATTTTGTTTAGTTATAATTCTAAGTCAAATGTATACATATTTTAGTCATTAAACACAAAAATCCCGTAACAGTTATACATCGGTTATTCTACTTGAATGGAAGTCTAAGAAGCTGTAGATCTATTCTATGTGTGCTATTTCTATGCTTCACATTCTTAAGTTTCATTTTTGCATCTTGTCCTTTCGGTTTTGTACACTATCTTCAAACGGCTCCAAATACAATATAGTTTGTTATGGAAAAGCTATTTCACCACGCTTTAGATGGTACAAGGATTCTCTACACAATAACAGATTATTTTTGTTGTCACAAACTGAAATTAGGCGAACTATTAAAAAATAAATGTGTAACCAGGAAATGGTTGCATATTGCACCTTTTAGAAATAAATGTGCCCTCCACTCTCTCACCCCTTTTTCTCTCCTCTCTGACCTCTATCTCTTTAATCTCCCTCTCCACTTCTCAATCTCTCACATTCTGGTTTACTCTCTCACCTCCTTCCCTCTTACCCCCCTCCCCCCTCTAGGTCAGGCTGAGGCAGTGTTCAGCAGCATGTCAGGTGACTTCATGAAGCCAGTGGTGGATCAGCTGTTGGATGCTGGGGTCAACGTCACCGTCTACAACGGACAGCTCGACCTCATAGTGGACACCATGGGTCAGTGATTTCCCCTAACTAGAGTTGTTTACAGGCGGGGGGCACAGAATCAGCATCCAACACTTACATTTTGTAGTGAAATCCGTTGACGCATAAACAGTGTAGACCGAGGAGGTATAGTCAGGGCTGGGTAGGTTACTTTCTGAATGTAATCAGTTACTAGCAGCTTGATGTTTTGTATTGTACTTTTATTTTTTTTATATACTACCTGTCCAAAATTAATCAGTAACGGAACTTTTGGATGACCCAAACTCTAATGTAATCTGATTACTTTCAGTTACTTTTAGATTACTTCCCCATAAGAGGCATTAGAAGAAGACAAAATTAATATCACCAATTGAATGACATCGGATCTGTTTACATCGGATCTGTTTACACCTGATTGATATCCAGATAGAATGGGTCCCTCATTACCTCAGGAGGTGGTCAGGAAGATCCGATCACAATGTGTCTTAATCGTTTACACCTGTCTAAAAATGTGGACAAGATCAGAACAAAAGACACATGTTAGAACCAGCTATAAACGGGGCTATGGAGGACTGATTGTCATTGCTCTCATGGCATGCTTTGACCGCTTCAGAAAAGTGATATTTGAATGTGGAAAATGTATCAACTTTTAATTACCTTCTTGTTGGTGACACTTTGTTATATAGATTATAACTTGCAGCTGTTTAAGTCTATCAAAAGTGTGTGAGTTTGAGCATGTCCGTTACGCCTAAGGACATATTATTTTTCATCAGCAGGAATCAGATTGTGGTCTTAATTAAAGTGGTAGTGACAGGGTGGACTGGTCTTAATTAAAGTGGTAGTGACAGGGTGGACTGGTCTTAATTAAAGTGGTACTGACAGGGTGGACTGGAGCACATTATTACCACGGAGGAGGAGGAGTTTAGAACGGAGGAACTTCCTCAAACTGTTACAGGCTGGGATCCGCACTCGGCATCTGTTGCAAGATCGCTTTTTTTTTTTTTACTGGCTGTCCACTGGTCTCAAAAACAATGATTGATAGGCAGCGTAAACGTCTTCAATTCAACCATTATTTGGATAAAATACACATTTGTGAACAGCCATCCACAACAACCACAATCCGTATGGCGCAAATAGCTAAATGGCAGAGTAGCAGTGTGATTCACATCGATATGATATGTAGATATCAATAATAAGTGATATCCGTATCGCAGTAGACTACACAACTGCTGTCATCCTTACCGCCAAGTATTTATTCAAGTTGGATAATGTTTGGATGCTGACAGCAGTCGCACCATTGGAAGACATAGCTTGGACTGTAGTTTACAAAAGTCCATTCCTGCTCTTTTCCCGCGATCCATCAAACACATCTGGTGTGTCATCATAGTAGTCTCTGACTTGTGGTCAGACTCGCTCATGTGGAACAAACTTCAACTTTTGCCTCTTTTCAATGCTGAAATGAATGTCATTGAGAAAACAAAGGTGTCAAAGATTTTTACGCAAACATTATTTATGAATTTAAAAGTAATCCTAGAAGTAATCTGAGTGATCTAGTTTTTCAAAAGTATTTGTAATCATCTGATTACTTATTACTTCCCAACCCTGGCTATAGTGAGGGTCAACCATTATTACCATGAATACATTGACTATTGGTCCCTGAGACTTTCTTACATGAGGATTGTTGATTGGATACAGATGATCAATTGATTACTGATCTTTGATTTTGTCCAATCACAGGCCAGGAGCAATGGGTGAAGCAGCTGAAGTGGGTGGGGCTCCAGGGCTTCAACCAAATGAAATGGACTGCCCTCGATGACCCCGCCTTCCCGGGTGTGACCGGCGCCTTCTACAAGACCTACAAGAACTTCTCCTTCTACTGGATCCTCAAGGCTGGTCACATGGTGAGGAAACAGAAACATGTGTCCCAATCTCTTTTCAACATATATTTATTATGTTTTCAAACGGGTCAATCATCAGAGTTGGTACAGTAATATTCATCTCTCGTTTCTCCCAAAGTGCGACCTTATTTACTTCCCGTCATGTATTTGAAACAAAATGACTGGTATATGGAAACATCCTCTATAGCCCATGCCTACATAAATCCATTGTTTTTTACATTGGTGGAGAGTAGTGAATGAGTGTACACTTCAGGAGGGAGAGAATATTGGGACGTAACCCCTAGTGTTGGAGTAGGAAGGGGATGCAGAACACTGAACCCCAGTATGCAGCCATTATGGCACAAATAGCGTTTCATTGGGAATATCTCAATTGCGTACTCTTCGTGTCCTCTCTCCTTCTCAAAGCCTGTTGGAGGAGAAGAGGGGAGGGGCCTCTGGCTTTCTCATCCAATGGGTTTTGAGAAGGAGAAAGGGTATGCAATTGAGATCCTCCCGTAGTATCCTTTTTGTCTTGCACTCCCATGATTCATTGCTCTCTCTCTCTCTGTTATCAGATCCCTTCGGACCAGGGACCCATGGCACTGCAGATGCTGAAAATGATTACACAGCAGGACTGACACACACACGCACAGCGCACACGCTAGAGCTGGAGACAAACAAATCCAGATTGTGATACGTTTCCTTTTACTTTTTACAATATTTACAATATTGTTAAATCGGCTATCAGTTATTTTGGGGGGAGGTGTGCTAAAGCTGGGAGACATGGACAAAAAGTCCTATTGTGATAAAACACACATTTTATAGTTACATTTATGGTTAGTTACTTTACATTAGCTAAGAGCGTCTTCTGTAAGATAAGAGCGTCTGCTAAATGACACATTTTTAAATGTAAATTAGCGGCAGGGCTCTAGACGTGTTTCCAGGGCCAGGTAACACAACTGAGATGGTAGACTATGATTCAGAAAGTAAGATATTCCATCCAACATATCCAGGGAAGGCTTGGTTGATGTGCAACCTGTCAAAAGGATCCACAATGATCACATTTATTTTGGCCTCGTCAGAGAATTGGCTGACATCTTTGTGCATATTGGCCTGTAGACGATATGATTCACCACCTGAGGAAGGGGGACCTCAGAACACTAAGCTAGATTACTAACTGTAGACATGATGTTGCTAGGTAACCATGTTGGCTAATCTAACTATAAATATGTTATTGCTAGGTAACCATGTCCTACAGAAACTTCCCGGCTCTAGGCCTAGGCTACTTGATGTAGGTCTTCACTGCAAATGGCGCGCTCCACGAGAAGGGTGTAATTGCGGCTCGCCATTCTGGACGTTACTGCATGTGGTCATTCCTTAATCTGCAGGAACCCCTCTTTATAGTTCTATTGGTCCATTATTAAGTTAGGACTGATCGGGGGTGTGGGGGTGAGCCAGTTCAGTAGGGGGGCGGTAATGAACCATAACGTTGGATGCGGTAACTGGTTGGTTGGTAGCTAGCTAGGACACCGGTAGAGTTTGGTTCGACCCTCATCATAATTTTATTTCCCTTTTGACCAACATTTTAATCTCATAGAATATCATGTGGCCCACAAGCATGAAGATCAAGGCTAACCTACTTCATGAAGTGATTTGTTTGACAGATGAAAACCAGTCATGATGATGTGTTCATGCCACATTAAAAGGTCATACATTTTGACAGTTAAATGACACAGAGGAGGTCCCGTGAAGAAAACATAAGTGCCTCCTTATTGAAATTAAATGCCAGTCCAACTGATTCATCCTGGCGCCGGCCCTGAGAGACAGGCAGAGACTTTCATAGCAGGAAACAACATAATGCATAGGCTATTACTGTTGACCAGATTATGGTTCGAGAACAATCCACAGGGATGTTGTGTAGCAAAATAACCCAAAATGTATGCAAAATGATTTGGTACGAGGAAGGCGGTATCTGTAATTTTGGGTTTATCGTCCCCAGCTCTAGTACGTGCACACGCACACACTCACACTCACACTCACACTCTCTGACGCCAGCTGGAATGGCTCTGTCAGATTTAAGGCAAGCAGCAAGAATCACCAAATATAACCGACTGCTCAGTCCAGTATCGATAGAGATCTCTCTCGACTGACGACCAACTGCTAGGCCAGCATCATAGATAGAGATCTATCTCTCGTACCATTACTGACGACCAACTGCTCAGGCCAGCATCATAGATAGAGATCTATCTCTCGTATCATTACTGATGACCTACTGCTCAGTCCAGCATCATAGATCGAGATCTATCTCTCGTATCATTACTGATGACCTACTGCTCAGTCCCGCATCATCCATACGGTACCATTATCCACCACAATCTGCTTCTATACTGGTGCACTATATAGGGAATAGGGTGCCATTTCAGACTGTGCACTATATATCAGTGTTCAGCTCGTCTCTTGCAGCAGTAGCTCTGGTCCAGGGTGTTTTCCCCCCAGCTTCTCTCCTCACTATTGGAAGACAACGGTGAGAGAGCAGCTGAGACACCCTGCACCAGAGCTACTACAGGGGATACGGACCAGTACTCGAGATCTGTTGATTTCACTGACTGATTTTCTATGTAAATCTGAGCATGAGAACAATAATAAATCAACTTTTTCTAAATAGTATGCCTGTTTTGAATGCTTTGGTGGAGATTTGTTGACAAAAATATGAAACTAAGTCTTAATTCTTTTATACTTTTCTAAAATGTCCTCATGTTGTTTTGTCAAACCGAACTCTGTCAGACATTCAGTAACCAACGTGGAACGCTGTAGTGGAAATGTTATGACTCAAACAAAATTCAGAATGTTATATTTTATTTTTATTGAAACTCCAATTCATTTAGAATGTGGTGAAAATATAATTTTTACAAGGGAATCCCAAAATAAATGTAGCTAGTTTTATAGATAAAAGGATGCGTAGCGTGTAGTTTTACATATAAAAGGATGCGTAGCGTGTAGTTTTACATATAAAAGGATGCGTAGCGTGTAGTTTTACATATAAAAGGATGCGTAGCTTTAGCTAGTTTTCTAGATAAAAGGATGCGTAGCGTGTAGTTAGTGTGCTTTTCTCCTTAGAAAAAAAACAAAAGGGGGTGTGTATCCTTCCCTTGCTCTGCACCCAGAAGACAATGGACTGCGTTCTGGCTTACTGTCACCTGTCCAGTCCTGCTTGCTCTGAGGATTCAATCTGTGGCACGTTGTAGAGAGCTCTCAACAATGCACCTTTTTAAAGGCGATGTCCCTGCATCTGCTCAGATTGCATTCACAGTAAGAGCTGCAGATGTCGGCTCAATCAGGAATTACCTACAGCGCGCTTCATGTTGAATTCTGGCCTCGGCTTCTCTAATGCGGAGTCCCTTAATTGTTCTGGGAAGATTATTATATTTTTAATACTTTCTTTACTAGAAAAAAATTGTTAACTCTATAGGTGACTAGCAGGATCACATCACTACAAACTAGCGTACTGAATCAAGTTATCACTGACTGGACAGGAGACAGGAAGTGTTAAGGAAAGGAAGTGGAGTAGCACATCCCAAATGGCTCCCTATTTAGTGCACTACATTGGCCAGAGCCCTATGGGTCCATGTAGTGCACTATATAGGGAATAGGGTTCCATTTGGGATAGCCAGTACGTTTCTACCCTTTTAGTGTCTTATGATTGGTCCGTCCTCTCCTCAGTATAACTGAGACTCCTCCTCCCCCATTGGGACTCAGGAACACGGAACCCCTCCCGGGACACGGGTTCCACCACCAGTTCTAGAAGACCTGGAGGTTCTGGAACCGCCAGCTCGGTCACCCGGAACAAGGGGCAGTAGGCTCGGCCAATCAGGGCCAGCTTGCCAGATGGGATCCGGGGGTCTGGACCCCTCAGCCGGCGCCAGTACACCAGGAAGTGGCGTACGAGTTGGGCAGGGTAGCGCCAGCGCAGGGTGGCGTTGAGATTAAGTTTATTGGCGCCCCTCAGCCACACCACGTCATAGATACACACACTCTGGACTGGGAGGTGAGGAACGGAGAGGGACTCAGCATCCAGGATCTGGAGGGGGGTGGGGTGAGGGAGCGAGACAAAGGAGAGGTAAAGACAGACATCTTCTAAGAAACACGGACACACAAATCAGTCACTTTTATAAGTGATTGAAATGTACAAACAGTTACAACATTACTTATACTGAACAAAAATATAAATGCAACAATTAAAGATTTTACTGAGTTGAACTAAATCAATTCATTAGGCCCTAATCTATGGATTTCACATGACTGGGAATACAGATATGCATTTGTTGGTCACATATATACACTATATATACAAAAGTATTTTGGACACCCCTTCAAATGAGTGGATTGGTCTATTTCAGCCACACTCGTTGCTGACAGGTGTATATAAAATGTAGCACACAGCCATACAATCTCCATACACAAACATTGGCAGTAGAATGACCTTACTGAAGAGCTCAGTGACTTTCAACGTGGCACCGTCATAGGATGCCACCTTTCCAACAAGTCAGTCTGCCCTGCTAGAGCTGCCCAGTCTGACGGATGAATCTAGGTTTGGCAGATGCCAGGAGAACGCTACCTGCCCCAATGCATAGTGCCAAATGTAAAGTTTGGTGGAGGAGGAATAATGGTCTGGGGCTGTTTTTCATGGTTCGGGGTCGGCCCCTTAGTTCCAGTGAAGGGGAATCTTAACGCTCTAGACGATTCTGTGCTTTCATCTTTGTGGCAACAGTTTGGGGAAGACCCTTTCCTGTTTCAGCACGACAATGCCCCCCGTGCACAAAGCCAGGTCCATACAGAAATGGTATGTCGAGATCGGTGTGGAAGAACTTGACTGGCCTGCACATAGCCCTGACCTCAACCCCATCAAACACCTTTGGAATGAATTGGAACGCCGACTGCGAGCCAGGCCTAATCGCCCAACATCAGAGCCCGACCTCACTAATGCTCTTGTGGCTCAATGGAAGCGAGTCCCCACAGCAATGTTCCAACATCTAGTGGAAAGCCTTCCCAGAAGAGTGGAGGCTGTTGTAGCAGCAAACGGGGGACCGACTCCATATTAATACCCATGATTTTGTAATGAGATGTTTGACTAGCAGGTGTCCACATACTGTTGGTCATGTAGTGTATCTCAACAGGCTGTATCATATAATTAGACCACATCAGTTCATTTGTTACAATAATAATCATTAGATGCACGTGTGAAAGTGAAACATTTGTTAAAACACTATAAAAGACAGAGATAATGGGAAATCCAATGAGAGATGGCTGATCTACACGCGCTACATTTAGCAGACCGGTTTTTAGAGACCGGTGGGACTTTTTTCCCCCAGAAAGTACAGATTGGCTCATCAGATATCGTTTCCAAAAACCTTATAGGATTATTGAGGATTTAAGAGCTCCTTTAGAAAGACAAACACATGCCGTTCCGGTGCACATTCAAGTCCAGCCTTGGGGGTTAGGCAACGAGCACTTTCACCTGGAACTTTCCGACCGGCATCTCCCTCTGAGTCGGCGTTTCAGATAGAATCATCAGCTACACAAACAGGCTGAAGTCAAGAGGGTTTCTTTTCCCATCAGGGTCCCAAATATGAACAGAGAACTAGACGGCCCCCACATCGCCATTAAAAGCACCGTCCCAAAACGAGTTAATCTACTGTATGTGAACAGGAAATGCTTCCTCTCTTAATGTGCAGGTTAAAGGTTATGTAAGGATCAAAAGACGTTGCTGAATGTGGTGGCCAGGTGGGAAACACGACTCGTTCATTCTCCAGAACAACAGTGTTACTGCTGAATGTGGTGGCCAGGTGGAAACACGACTCGTTCATTCTGCAGAACAGTGTTACTGCTGAATGTGGTGGCCAGGTGGAAACACGACTCGTTCATTCAGCAGAACAGTGTTACTGCTGAATGTGGTGGCCAGGTGGGAAACACGACTCGTTCATTCTGCAGAACAGTGTTACTGCTGAATGTGGTGGCCAGGTGGAAACACGACTCGTTCATTCTACAGAACAGTGTTACTGCTGAATGTGGTGGCCAGGTGGAAACACGACTCGTTCATTCTGCAGAACAGTGTTACTGCTGAATGTGGTGGCCAGGTGGGAACACGACTCGTTCATTCTCCAGAACAGTGTTACTGCTGAATGTGGTGGCCAGGTGGGAACACGACTCGTTCATTCTGCAGAACAGTGTTACTGCTGAATGTGGTGGCCAGGTGGAAACACGACTCGTTCATTCTACAGAACAGTGTTACTGCTGAATGTGGTGGCCAGGTGGGAACACGACTCGTTCATTCTGCAGAACAGTGTTACTGCTGAATGTGGTGGCCAGGTGGAAACACGACTCGTTCATTCTCCAGAACAGTGTTACTGCTGAATGTGGTGGCCAGGTGGGAAACACGACTCGTTCATTCTGCAGAACAGTGTTACTGCTGAATGTGGTGGCCAGGTGGAAACACGACTCGTTCATTCTACAGAACAGTGTTACTGCTGAATGTGGTGGCCAGGTGGAAACACGACTCGTTCATTCTGCAGAACAACAGTGTCGGCCTACTACGTCTACAGGAGAGAGCTGTTGAGGATGGATGGCTTTACTGGTGAGTGTTGCCTAGCTACTCATTTGAAGTATATTTGCCATTTGCTAAAGCAACTTGACTTGTCCTAATGGTCCTGTCTTTGTAGCTATGTTTTTATTTTTACAGGTCAAAGCACAACTGAGCGAGCCCAATCAAACATTGTGGTTGTACTCGACCTCTGACACTAGGCCTCTCTGTTTCAGTCTCTGGTTGTCTGGTTGTATTTCCTGGTACGGCGTTGTGTATCCCCGCAGGCTTTAAAGGGAGGATTTTGACCAGAGGGGTGTTTTAAAATGCAAATAGCCAAGGTCATGCACGAGCACTGAGGCAGAGAACAATTGGTATTTATCAACGGTTATATCCTACCGGTGTGCCTATAATGCTCATAGGATTGTTCGATAAATCACACTTTTTTTCTCTGCGTACGAACATTCTAAATTCTGTATTTTAGAACCGTTTCTAACAATATTGATAAATGAGGCCCCAGGCCTAAGAGCCGGGGACAGATATGATTCTGGTGACGGGTAATTCTGTGGTAAGGTCTCTCTCTCTCTCTCTCTCTCTCTCTCTCACCATAATCTCTCCGACCCGGCATTTGAAGGGTGTGTCCTTATCTCCTCCATCACGCTGCACGCTGACACACACATCCCTCAGAGTACAGCCCTGCAGCTCCAACTGGGAACACCTGGCACACACACACGTTATTACAAACAGTATTACTAGCCTACATCACACACACACACATCCCTTAGAGCACAGCCCTGCAGCTCCAATTGGGAACACACACACACTTTTGACCACACACACACACACACACACACACACACACACACACACACACACACACACACAGAGGTCTTCTTACCTGACAGTCCATCCGTCTGGGTTCCACTGTCCACAGCTCTGAGAGAACTGTCTCACCAACTGGTGGTCCTCTGTTAAAGCAGCAGGCTCAACACTGCTGGCTACACACACACACACACACACACACACATCAATAAAAACAACACATTACAACTCCTGTGTGTGTGTGATATGACTGACTCACTAGGTATATCCTGAACACCTCTGTGTGATATGACTCACTAGGTATATCCTGAACTGTGTGATATGACTCACTAGGTATATCCTGAACTGTGTGATATGACTCACTAGGTATATCCTGAACTGTGTGATATGACTCACTAGGTATATCCTGAACTGTGTGTGATATGACTCACTAGGTATATCCTGAACTGTGTGTGATATGACTCACTAGGTATATCCTGAACAGTGTGTGATATGACTCACTAGGTATATCCTGAACTGTGTGTGATATGACTCACTAGGTATATCCTGAACTGTGTGTGATATGACTCACTAGGTATATCCTGAACAGTGTGAGATATGACTCACTAGGTATATCCTGAACAGTGTGAGATATGACTCACTAGGTATATCCTGAACACCTCTGTGTGTGCAGAGTGTAGCGTCAGCAGTCTTTAACTCCAGAGAGACAGTGACCCCAGGAGACGGCTTATAGATCAGAGACACAAAGACCCTGGAGGATAGAGGCACCTGGAGAGAAAATATCCTGGGAGGGGAGAGAGAGAGGGAGCGAGGGGAAGAGAGGGAGAGAGGAGATGGGAGAAGGGAGAGAGGGGAAGGGGAAGGGAGGGAGATGGGAGAAGAGAGAGGGGAAGGGGAAGAGAGGGAGATGGGAGAAGAGAGAGGGAGCGAGGGGAAGGGGAAGAGAGGGAAGCGGAAGAGAGGGAGCGAGGGGAAGGGGAAGAGGGAGCGAAGGGAGAGAGGGGAAGGGGAAGGGAGGGAGATGGGGAAGGGGAAGGGAGGGAGATGGGAGAAGAGAGAGGGGAAGGGGAAGAGAGGGAGATGGGAGAAGAGAGAGGGAGCGAGGGGAAGGGGAAGAGAGGGAGAGAGGAGATGAGAGAGGGGAAGGGGAAGAGAGGGAGAGAGGAGATGGGAGAAGAGAGAGGGAGCGAGGGGAAGAGAGGGAGGGAAGGGGAAGAGAGAGAGCGAGGGGAAGGGGAAGAGAGGGAGAGAGGAGAAGAGAGAGGGAGCGAGGGGAAGGGGAAGAGAGGGAGAGAGGAGAAGAGAGAGGGAGCGAGGGGAAGAGAGGGAGGGAAGCGGAAGAGAGGGAGCGAGGGGAAGGGGAAGAGGGAGCGAAGGGAAGAGAGGGAGGGAAGGGAAGGGGAAGAGAGGGAGCGAGGGAGCGAGGAGAAGAGAGGGAGCGAGGGGAAGAGAGGGAGCGAGGGGAAGGGGAAGAAAGGGAGCGAAGGGAAGGGGGAGCGAAGGGAAGGGGAAGAAAGGGAGCGAGGGGAAGGGGGAGCGAAGGGAGCGAGGGGAAGGGGAAGCGAGGGGAAGAGAGGGAGCGAGGGAGAGACCATAGCATTTGAATCGTTAAAGCTGTAAGAGGAATATACTAGCCCTCATGAACACACACTCCCCTACACACTCCCCTACACACTCCCCTACACACTCCCCTACCTGGCGCAGACTTTAGACAGCGTGGAGGGTAGGACGCCCTCTACGAGCAGAGAGCTGCCTCCGCTCCAGGCATCTTCAGGGCAGCCCTGGGTCCTCAGCCAGCCCTCCCCCTCCAGGGTCTCTTTGTAGTATAGGGGTTGCAGCTCCTGGGCATCCAGGTTGAACCAGCTACGATCCACCTCACGCTACACAACCCAGCAGACAGACACACAGGACAGGTCAGAGGGTAACTACAGGACACAAATAGGACAGAAACCCATTCAATGATACATATTGCAGTACAATGCATTCCAAAGAAGACCCAGATCCGTGTTGTTACTAGTAGTGTGACAGTCAGGGGATTTTAGACGCCTATAATTGGGCAGCCAAATGACCGCAGTCTCGTAATAACCGCTGAACACATTTTCTCCCTTCCTCCTCTCCTGACTGCATGTGCTGCCATAGAAATAAAATGAATAGAACAGGCGTCCCCATTCAAGTCAATGATGGCATAATGGGTGAAATGGGTGGACTCACCATTGTGAGTGTACCCATAGGAGCAAAGCAGGAAGTAAAAGCAGGAAGTATACCCATCAGTATGTGCTGTGATTTGTTGATACAACTCAACTGACAAATACATTATATTGCATGAGCCACGTTAACATCATTTGAATGAAAAGTCTACATTATCATGGAAAGTATTGCATCACAATACCCAGGCAGCCACGGTGGGGGCAATTTTATGAATATTCTCGACATAGAACCCGTCAGCTGATTGGTTGACTCACTCACTCACCTGTCCCCTCCAGTAGAGGCTGGTCCCAGCACCCTGGCAGAAGGAGGAGACGAAAGGGAGTGGTGACGAGGGCCGGTGGACATACAGGAAGTCAGACAGGAGAGACCAGAACCTGCACACAGGAAACAGGATGTGACATTGTAGGATATGACATAGGAGGGTCACTTTCGACTGTGGCTATGCTACGTGTGGTATGAGTGAGCGCTTTTATAAGAGAGAAAATATAGTCTATTTTATTAGTTTATTCAACAGGGTCCAGGGACCATGTATAACAAACATGGCACCAGATGTCGGCACCAGATGTCGGCACCAGATGTCGGCACCAGATGTTAGCTACATGCCTTATACTCATCTACAGTCCTTAGATAGACAGCCTCACTGCATATTTCCCAGAGGCATTTACAGTGTGGCGTTCGATATAACATCCCACTACATCAGACAAAATCCCCAAACCAACCACGGCACTACATTACACAGTAGAAGTTCATCCCACCTGTCCTGTTCCTTCCTGAAGTCAGTCTTGTCTGGGATGGACTCGTACACCCAGCCTGGAGCAAAGATGGCCGTGGAGAAGTCATGTTTACGAATCATCTCCAGAGCCTGGGGAGGGAGGGGGAGAGAGGGGGAGGGAGGGAGAGAGAGAGGGGGAGGGAGTGAGGGAGGTAGAGAGAGGGAGGGAGGGAGTGAGAGAGTGAGGGAGGGGGAGAGAGGGGGGGAGGGATGGAGGGAGTGAGAGGGAGGGAGTGAGAGAGTGAGGGAGTGAGAGGGAGGGAGTGAGAGAGTGAGGGAGGGGGAGAGAGGGAGGGACTGATGTTTATATATTGTTACGAGCACACACCGCTTTTTTATGATCACAACACACACACACAATAAACTCCACTTCCTTATGAAGACACACACAGCACACCCTCCTCCCACCATCTCCCGACCCTCCCCCTCCGACCCTCCCCCCCCGACCCTCCCCCTCCGACCTTCCCCTCCCAGTTCTAACCTTATTAGTCTCCAGCTTCCCTCCCACCACCTCTCCCCTGGCGAACACGTCCACCCCAACAAAGATGTCCGCCAGCCGGCCCTGAGCTGCTGAGTAGGCCTTCATTCCCTCCAGGCTCTGCTCTGTCCAGTTATAGTTGGTGAAGATACCATCACACGCTGAGAAAAACACTCTGAGAGAAGGGGGGAGTGGAGAGAGAGAGAGAGGTGAAGGGGGGAGTGGAGAGAGAGGGAGGTGAAGGGGGGAGTGGAGAGAGAGGTGAAGGGGGGAGTGGAGAGAGAGGGAGGTGAAGGGGGGAGTGGAGAGAGAGAGAGAGACAGAGGTGAAGGGGGGAGTGGAGAGAGAGAGAGGTGAAGGGGGAGTGGAGAGAGAGGTGAAGGGGGGAGTGGAGAGAGAGGTGAAGCGGGGAGTGGAGAGAGAGAGAGAGGTGTAAAAGATCTCCTTATCTTCCCTATCCACATTTTCCAGTACCTCCCCCCTCTCCTTTCCTCCTCCCCCTCTCTCACCTCCTCTCCCCCGTCCACCTACCTGTTGGATCAGGAGTTCATTCTGCCATTTGAGCTGTCCGTTCTACAGGACAGAGTGATACCACAATGCCATGCTTCCCCTGTCTCCATCTCTCCTCTATCCCTCCCTCTCCCCCTCTCTTCCCTCCCTCTCCGCCTTTCTTCCCTCCCTCTCCTCCTCCCCTTTCTTCCCTCCCTCTCCCCTCCCCCTTTCTTCCCTCCCTCTCCTACTCCCCTTTCTTCCCTCCCTCTCCTTTCTTCCCTCCCTCTCCTTTCTTCCCTCCCTCTCCTCCTCCCCTTTCTTCCCTCCCTCTCCTCCTCCCCTTTCTTCCCTCCCTCTCCTCCTCCCCTTTCTTCCCTCCCTCTCCTCCTCCCCTTTCTTCCCTCCCTCTCCTCCTCCCCTTTCTTCCCTCCCTCTCCCCCTTTCTTCCCTCCCTTCCCGCCCTCCCTTCCCTCCCTCTCCGCCCTCCCTCCCCTCCCTCTCCGCCCTCCCTCTCCCCTCCCTCCCTCTCCCCCTCTCTTCCCTCCCCCCCTCTCTTCCCTCCCTCCCTCTCCGCCTTTCTTCCCTCCCTCTCCTCCTCCCCTTTCTTCCCTCCCTCTCCCCCTTTCTTCCCTCCCTCTCCGCCCTCTCTTCCCTCCCTGCCCTCCCTCTCCGCCCTCCCTCTCCCCTCCCTCCCTCTCCGCCTCTCTTCCCTCCCTCCCTCTCCCCCGTCCACCTACCTGTTGGATGGGTTGAGTTCATTCTGCCATTTGAGCTGTCCGTTCTCCAGGACAGAGTCATACCACAACACCATACTAGCAGGGACTCTCTCATGCATCTGGTCAGTCAGATAACGTAGAAACAGAGGAGTGTTCTTCACAGCTGTCTCCTAATTACACGGGAGGAGACGGAGGGCAGGGTACGTACATGTTATCTATCATCAACGTCTTTCCCAAATGGCCCCCTCTGTCCCCTCGTCCACTACTTTAGACCAGGACCCATTAAGGCTGCACTGTTGTCACATTGTATGTGGCAGGCCACTGTGTTCATAGCACAGTAATAGACGTCAGTATACTGTAGAACCAGATAACAGGGAGGCTATAGGCCTAAAGGAGACTTTTCATTGTTGACGTTCTGCGTTCAGCACAGCAGACAACTGATGAGCTAATTATTGCTGTTTCTACCATATTGCTTTAACCTGTACACTCCTTTCAGAAGTAAACAAGTGTCTACGGGTGAAGAGGTGTAAAGACTGGCTGTGTCCCCAATGGCACCGTATGCACTATATAGGGCACTACTTAGAGGGGGAATATAGAGCACTAGTTATAGGGAATAGAGTGGGAATATGGCACACTACTTATAGGGAATAGAGGGGGAATATAGTGCACTACTTATAGGGAATAAAGGGGGAATATAGTGCACTACTTATAGGGAATAGAGTGGGAATATGGCACACTACTTATAGGGAATAGAGTGGGAATATGGCACACTACTTATAGGGAATAGAGGGGGAATATAGTGCACTAGTTATAGGGAATAGAGGGGGAATATAGTGCACTAGTTATAGGGAATAGAGGGGGAATATAGTGCACTAGTTATAGGGAATAGAGGGGGAATATAGAGCACTAGTTATAGGGAATAGAGTGGGAATATGGCACACTACTTATAGGGAATAGAGGGGGAATATAGTGCACTACTTATAGGGAATAAAGGGGGAATATAGTGCACTACTTATAGGGAATAGAGTGGGAATATGGCGCACTACTTATAGGGAATAGAGGGGGAATATAGTGCACTAGTTATAGGGAATAGAGGGGGAATATAGTGCACTAGTTATAGGGAATAGAGGGGGAATATAGAGCACTAGTTATAGGGAATAGAGGGGGAATATAGAGCACTACTTATAGGGAATAGAGGGGGAATATAGTGCACTACTTATAGGGAATAGAGGGGGAATATAGAGCACTACTTATAGGGAATAGAGGGGGAATATAGAGCACTAGTTATAGGGAATAGAGGGGGAATATAGAGCACTAGTTATAGGGAATAGAGGGGGAATATAGAGCACTAGTTATAGGGAATAGAGGGGGAATATAGAGCACTAGTTATAGGGAATAGAGGGGGAATATAGTGCACTAGTTATAGGGAATAGAGGGGGAATATAGTGCACTAGTTATAGGGAATAGAGGGGGAATATAGTGCCACAACATAATGAAAACCAACGTCTCTATAGCACAGCAATAGACAAGAGTTTAGTACAGAATAACAAAGTGTTAAAAGTTATAAAACTCACACTGAGAGGGTTCTCGATGTTGATCAGCCAACCATCGAAGCCGTAACAGTGGGCTATCTGAACCAGCCTATCAGCTACGGCCCTGTAAGACTCCTCCTCTTTCAGGAAGACCTCGCACATCTTCCCGCCGTCCGTCCACTCAGTGATGAAGGTGCCTGGAGAACAAGCCAATCACAGCCGTCGATCAGTCACTGTGGAACTCAAACAGACCAATCAGCAGTGTGACTTTGAGGCCGTCAGATCGGCACCTATATTCTCAACATGAGCCCTATCAGTACTGTAGAAGACGTTCCAACCGTTTCAGATAGGAATCCAACACATAGAATATAATGCTGTCTGATATAGAAGGCTAGTGTTGTCTCTGTTGTGTAAACTATTAGAATATAATCTGTTAGGTTCAACCCCTTATACTGTACATCTTACTGTATATGACCTGAGTGAGACAGTCACTCCGACACACACACAGTCACGTACACAGTGAGACAGTCACTCCAACACACACACACACACACACACACACAGTGAGACAGTCAGGCCGACACACACACACACTGAGACAGTCACTCCAACACACACACAGTCACGTACACAGTGAGACAGTCACTCCGACACACACACACAGTCACGTACACAGTGAGACAGTCACTCCGACACACACACACACACACACAGTCACGTACACAGTGAGACAGTCACTCCGACACACACACACAGTCACGTACACAGTGAGACAGTCACTCCGACACACACACAGTCACGTACACAGTGAGACAGTCAGGCCGACACACACAGTCACGTACACAGTGAGACAGTCACTCCGACACACACACACACACAGTCACGTACACAGTGAAACAGTCACGCCGACACACACACAGTCACGTACACAGTGAAACAGTCACTCCGACACACACACAGTCACGTACACAGTGAGACAGTCACTCCGACACACACACACACACACACACAGTGAGACACAGTCACGTACACAGTGAGACAGTCACTCCGACACACACACACACACAGTCACGTACACAGTGAGACAGTCACGCCGACACACACACAGTCACGTACACAGTGAGACAGTCACGCCGACACACACACAGTCACGTACACAGTGAAACAGTCACGCCGACACACACACAGTCACGTACACAGTGAGACAGTCACTCCGACACACACACAGTCACGTACACAGTGAGACTGTCACGCCAACACACACACAGTCACGTACACAGTGAAACAGTCACGCCGACACACACACAGTCACGTACACAGTGAGACAGTCACGCCAACACACACACAGTTACGTACACAGTGAGACATGTGAAAACCACAGACTAAAGCCTGAAGGTCACAAACAATAGAGGTTTTAAAAGTGAAAGTAAACCTCTGGACTGTCTGAGAAAGTAGAGCACCGTCTCTCCCACCCAGTAGGAGTGTAGACACCAGCTCCTCTGAGTGAAGGCAGAGAACACACTGGTGGAAACCAGTAGTGTACAATAAAGTACTGCATACTGTACCACTTTCACACTGTTGGGCCGGCCAGAATGAACCTTTTCCCTTTCAGCATGCTTCACTACACATCACCAGGCCCACTTACACCCTACAGCTACACATCACCAGGCCCACTTACACCCTACAGCTACACATCACCAGGCCCACTTACACCCTACAGCTACACTTCACCAGGCCCACTTACACCCTACAGCTACACTTCACCAGGCCCACTTACACCCTACAGCTACACATCACCAGGCCCACTTACACCCTACAGCTACACATCACCAGGCCCACTTACACCCTACAGCTACACATCACCAGGCCCACTTACACCCTACAGCTACACTTCACCAGGCCCACTTACACCCTACAGCTACACATCACCAGGCCCACTTACACCCTACAGCTACACATCACCAGGCCCACTTACACCCTACAGCTACACATCACCAGGCCCACTTACACCCTACAGCTACACATCACCAGGCCCACTTACACCCTACAGCTACACTTCACCAGGCCCACTTACACCCTACAGCTACACATCACCAGGCCCACTTACACCCTACAGCTACACATCACCAGGCCCACTTACACCCTACAGCTACACATCACCAGGCCCACTTACACCCTACAGCTACACATCACCAGGCCCACTTACACCCTACAGCTACACATCACCAGGCCCACTTACACCCTACAGCTACACATCACCAGGCCCACTTACACCCTACAGCTACACATCACCAGGCCCACTTACACCCTACAGCTACACATCACCAGGCCCACTTACACCCTACAGCTACACATCACCAGGCCCACTTACACCCTACAGCTACACATCACCAGGCCCACTTACACCCTACAGCTACACATCACCAGGCCCACTTACACCCTACAGCTACACATCACCAGGCCCACTTACACCCTACAGCTACACATCACCAGGCCCACTTACACCCTACAGCTACACATCACCAGGCCCACTTACACCCTACAGCTACACATCACCAGGCCCACTTACACCCTACAGCTACACATCACCAGGCCCACTTACACCCTACAGCTACACATCACCAGGCCCACTTACACCCTACAGCTACACATCACCAGGCCCACTTACACCCTACAGCTACACATCACCAGGCCCACTTACACCCTACAGCTACACATCACCAGGCCCACTTACACCCTACAGCTACACATCACCAGGCCCACTTACACCCTACAGCTACACTTCACCAGGCCCACTTACACCCTACAGCTACACATCACCAGGCCCACTTACACCCTACAGCTACACATCACCAGGCCCACTTACACCCTACAGCTACACATCACCAGGCCCACTTACACCCTACAGCTTGGTCTGGGCTCGGTTCGGCTTCGTAGTGTGAAAAGGGAAGCTGTAAAAGAAATAAAAAATAACAAGGGTATTCTTGAATCCCAATAATCTCTGCTTTCTCCCAGTGTGCACTTATTCACTTTCCTTCAGGGATTTGACAGGAAATGACTGTTGTAAAAAAAACTCCCTCTCTACCCCCCATCTCTACACCAATCCAATGTTTTCCCATTCGTGAGGAGTAGTGAACAAGTGCACACTTCAGGAGGAAGGAGAGAGATTATTGGGACGTGGCCCCTTTGAGTCTCACCCAGGACGATGACTGCGTGTCTGTGAGCAGCGTTGGTCCAGACGGCAGGGGGGATGGTCACCATGTTGTGGCTGAAGTAGTTAAACACGTCGATGTACTGCCAGTGGTAGAACACATAGGGAGCATCTGACTCCGCTCCCTGCAGAAACCTGGGGGGAGAGGTCAGGGGTCAAAGGTGAGAGGGAATTTAGTCATACCACTTAGCAAAACACTTTTAATCCAAAGAGACTTCCAACCCAATGAGTACGTTGTTATGTGAGAATTTAGTAAGAGCCTATCGTAGAAGAGTCATGAGTGTGAAAACAAAGTCTACTTGTTTTGACGTCATGACGGCAACAGACGTGGCAGTTCATTGTTCACAGGTGAGAGTTCAGAGGTGAGAGGTCAACCTACCTGTCATCCAGGTATCCGCCCATCATGTCGTGACTCACCAGAGTCCGGTGCGGCGTGCTGGCCAGAGAAGGCTCCCGATTGGCCAGGGGCACCGTCGCCACGTTGAAGGGGTTGGCCTCGCTGCGTTTCCACGACAACAGCTCCTCCAGGGACTGAAGGCCGGAGCTGATTGGCTCGGTGGTGTCCAGGTCATAATGCTTAGCTGTAAGGGAAAGGCACAGATTGGTCCGTTCTTTGTGCTTCAGGTAACATTTGAGTTTTCACTGAATACGGTTGACTACTGTGTCTTCAGGTCTGCCTGGCGACCAAACAGGTGGGTGAGCTGAAGGAACAGGTGGGTGAGCTGAAGGAACAGGTGGGTGAGCTGAAGGAACAGGTGGGTGAGCTGAACGAACAGGTAGGTGAGCTGAACGAACAGGTGGGTGAGCTGAAGGAACAGGTGGGTGAGCTGAAGGAACAGGTGGGTGAGCTGAACGAACAGGTAGGTGAGCTGAAGGAACAGGGCCAGTATCACTGTAACCAGAGTGTTGGAGCCGTTTCATCATTCCACTGTCCTGTCATTTCCTAAGCATGAAAACCCTTCTGAAACTCAGAGCCTCTGTACTGTTATACTGTCTATACTCTGTACTGTTATACAGTCTATACTCTGTACTGTTATACAGTCTATACTCTGTACTGTTATACAGTCTATACTCTGTACTGTTATACAGTCTATACTCTGTACTGTTATACAGTCTATACTCTGTACTGTTATACAGTCTATACTCTGTATACAGTCTATACTCTGTATACAGTCTATACTCTGTACTGTTATACAGTCTATACTCTGTACTGTTATACAGTCTATACTATGTATACAGTCTATACTCTGTACTGTTATACAGTCTATACTCTGTACTGTTATACAGTCTATACTCTGTACTGTTATACAGTCTATACTCTGTACTGTTATACAGTCTATACTCTGTACTGTTATACAGTCTATACCCTGTACTGTTATACAGTCTATACTCTGTACTGTTATACAGTCTATACTCTGTACTGTTATACAGTCTATACTCTGTACTGTTATACAGTCTATACTCTGTATACAGTCTATACTCTGTATACAGTCTATACTCTGTATACAGTCTATACTCTGTACTGTTATACAGTCTATACTCTGTACTGTTATACAGTCTATACTCTGTACTGTTATACAGTCTATACTCTGTACTGTTATACAGTCTATACCCTGTACTGTTATACAGTCTATACTCTGTACTGTTATACAGTCTATACTCTGTACTGTTATACAGTCTATACTCTGTACTGTTATACAGTCTATACTCTGTACTGTTATACAGTCTATACTCTGTATACAGTCTATACTCTGTATACAGTCTATACTCTGTATACAGTCTATACTCTGTACTGTTATACAGTCTATACTCTGTACTGTTATACAGTCTATACTCTGTACTGTTATACAGTCTATACTCTGTATACAGTCTATACTCTGTACTGTTATACAGTCTATACTCTGTACTGTTATACAGTCTATACCCTGTACTGTTATACAGTCTATACTCTGTACTGTTATACAGTCTATACTCTGTACTGTTATACAGTCTATACTCTGTACTGTTATACAGTCTATACTCTGTACTGTTATACAGTCTATACTCTGTACTGTTATACAGTCTATACTATGTACTGTTATACAGTCTATACTCTGTACTGTTATACAGTCTACACTCTGTATACAGTCTATACTCTGTACTGTTATACAGTCTATACTCTGTACTGTTATACAGTCTATACTCTGTACTGTTATACAGTCTATACTCTGTACTGTTATACAGTCTATACTCTGTACTGTTATACAGTCTATACTCTGTATACAGTCTATACTCTGTACTGTTATACAGTCTATACTCTGTACTGTTATACAGTCTATACCCTGTACTGTTATACAGTCTATACTCTGTACTGTTATACAGTCTATACTCTGTACTGTTATACAGTCTATACTCTGTACTGTTATACAGTCTATACTCTGTACTGTTATACAGTCTATACTCTGTACTGTTATACAGTCTATACTCTGTACTGTTATACAGTCTACACTCTGTATACAGTCTATACTCTGTACTGTTATATAGTCTATACTCTGTACTGTTATACAGTCTATACTCTGTACTGTTATACAGTCTATACTCTGTACTGTTATACAGTCTATACTCTGTACTGTTATACAGTCTATACTCTGTATACAGTCTATACTCTGTACTGTTATACAGTCTATACTCTGTATACAGTCTATACTCTGTATGTTATACAGTCTATACTCTGTATACAGTCTATACTCTGTACTGTTATACAGTCTATACTCTGTATACAGTCTATACTCTGTATACAGTCTATACTCTGTACTGTTATACAGTCTATACTCTGTACTGTTATACAGTCTGTACTCTGTATACAGTCTATACTCTGTACTGTTATACAGTCTATACTCTGTACTGTTATACAGTCTATACCCTGTACTGTTATACAGTCTATACTCTGTACTGTTATACAGTCTATACTCTGTACTGTTATACAGTCTATACTCTGTATACAGTCTATACTCTGTACTGTTATACAGTCTATACTCTGTACTGTTATACAGTCTATACTCTGTACTGTTATACAGTCTATACTCTGTATACAGTCTGTACTCTGTATATAGTCTATACTCTGTACTGTTATACAGTCTATACTCTGTACTGTTATACAGTCTATACTCTGTATACAGTCTATACTCTGTACTGTTATACAGTATATACTCTGTACCAACCTGGCAGAGACGAGGCTCCATACTTGATGACTTCATGAACACTTCTCAACTCAACTGGCTCATCCAAGCAAGACTCCAAACTGGGGAAATATGACAAATACATTCAGAATGTACAGTACAGTACCATAGAGTACAGTACCATAGAGTACAGTACAGTACCATACAGTACAGTACCATAGAGTACAGTACAGTACCATAGAGCACAGTACCATACAGTACAGTACCATATAGTACAGTACAGTAGAGTACCATAGAGTACAGTAGAGTACCATAGAGTACAGTACCATAGAGTACAGTACCATACAGAGACCATGTGTGAAGCCAAGCATGGGTTTGAAATTCAGTACTGTATTCCTTTAAACCATTTTATTTATCATTGCATGTGATTGATTAAATCATTATGTTTATTCTAGCTGCTGTAAAATGTTGGGTTGTGTGCTCTGTGAACTTAAACAACTCTACTTATCAGCAGCCCAGAGGGAGGCCTACACAACTCTACTTATCAGCAGCCCAGAGGAAGGCCTACACAACTCTACTTATCAGCAGCCCAGAGGGAGGCCTACACAACTCTACTTATCAGCAGCCCAGAGGAAGGCCTACACAACTCTACTTATCAGCAGCCCAGAGGGAGGCCTACACAACTCTACTTATCAGCAGCCCAGAGCAGCCCAGAGGAAGGCCTACACAACCAACGAAGTGGCAGCTGTCAAAAAAAAAGTTACCCGGTGCTTTCCGTTTTTGACAACTTGCTCCCGATCTGATCCTCTCCTTCGTCCTCTGTCTTTCTCCTCCGCAAAGACCCGTCCTCAGTAGTCAATGCACCGTCCATGGTGAGAAATATGAGTTAGAAGTCTATGACTGAATGGAAGACATAAACATGTATCAATGGCAGAACTTTGCATTGCTCATGTTCGGGACAGAGCGCGAAAGAAACATTTCCTTGTTTACTGCGATTGGCTGCAGTTGTGATGATGTTCAAGCGTTGTGCTTCGGCCAACGAATGACAGCTGAGATAAGGCGGTCACGTGGAATGTGTTTTTTTGACAGCGACTGTCGTTAGTCGTGCTGTTGGATAGAAAACCCGGCATGGCTTTCTGGCTCTGGTGGATTTTTGACCTCATACCGGCCACTAGATGGCAATATAAAACCCCTTGTCATACTGACATGCCAGTGATTCAAAAGGTCACGTAAACACTGAGCGTTATAAACCCCCTTTTCTGCCACAATTAGTTGGGGCGTGGACTCTACAAGGTGTCGAAAGTGTTCCACATGGATGCTGGCCCATGTTGACTCCAATGCTACCACAGTGGTGTCCAGTTGGCTGGATGTTCTTCGGGTGGTGGACCATTCATGTCATAGAAAGAGCAGGTGTTCATAATGTTTTGTCCACTATAATTAGATATAAGGGATTATTGTGTACAAAAATCATAATTGCTGGACATGCCAATAGAGTGACCTACCCAGCAAACACACCAACGTTGTCTGGACGTTGACTGCACATTGTGGGCTTCACAATAACCCTCATCGTCATCACTAGTGGTTGCCTGTGAAATTAAAGATGATCTCTTGGGTGTTCCTAATCAGTCTAGCTGGGGAGTGTATGCTACTACTCACAGCTATTAACTATTTAAAAATGATTAATTAACCAGCTTTAATTTAGGGCAGATTAAACATTTAAAAAATGTATTTAACTTGGGAAGTCAGTTAAGAACAAATTCTTATTTACAATGACGGCCTAGGAACAGTTGGTTAACTGCCTTGTTCAGGGGCAGAACAACAGATTTTTACCTTGTCGGCTCGGGGATTCAATCTAGCAACCTTTCGGTTACTGGCCCAACGCTCTAACCACTAGGCTACTTGCCGTCCCTCTGACCACTAGGCTACCTGCCGCCCCTCTGACCACTAGGCTACCTGCCGCCCCAGATGCTTTAATTAGATTAGATTCGAGACTTTACTAGTCACATGTACAGGGTTGGCCATGTAATTACAGGGTACAGTGACAATCTTAAGCTCTGAGGTCCAACAATACAGGTCTAAGTGAAATATAAGGGA
>NC_092086.1:15156213-15246213 GCF_045679555.1 Salvelinus alpinus
GGCAGCCGTGGGTAATGGAACTGGAAGTCATTCCTATTGAAGTCCCCTGACAGCCGTGGGTAATGGAACTGGAAGTCATTCCTATTGAAGTCCCCTGGCAGCCGTGGGTAATGGAACTGGAAGTCATTCCTATTGAAGTCCCCTGCCAGCCGTGGGTAATGTAACTGGAAGTCATTCCTATTGAAGTCCCCTGCCAGCCGTGGGTAATGGAACTGGAAGTCATTGCTACTGAAGTCCCCTGACAGCTGTGGGTAATGGAACTGGAAGTCATTCCTATTGAAGTCCCCTGGCAGCCGTGGGTAATGGAACTGGAAGTCATTCCTATTGAAGTCCCCTGGCAGCCGTGGGTAATGGAACTGGAAGTCATTCCTATTGAAGTCTCCTGACAGCCGTGGGTAATGGAACTGGAAGTCATTCCTATTGAAGTCCCCTGACAGCCGTGGGTAATGGAACTGGAAGTCATTCCTATTGAAGTCCCCTGACAGCCGTGGGTAATGGAACTGGAAGTCATTCCTATTGAAGTCCCCTGACAGGCTTCAATAGGACAACAGGCAGGCAGCACACACACTTTCACACGTGGTAGGTAGATCAGCTAAGGTGTGGTAGGTTGATCAGCTAAGGTGTGGTAGGTTGATCAGCTAAGGTTTAGTAGGTAGATCAGCTAAGGTGTGGTAGGTAGATCAGCTAAGGTTTAGTAGGTTGATCAGCTAAGGTGTGGTAGGTAGATCAGCTAAGGTGTGGTAGGTTGATCAGCTAAGGTGTGGTAGGTTGATCAGCTAAGGTGTGGTAGGTTGATCAGCTAAGGTGTGGTAGGTTGATCAGCTAAGGTGTGGTAGATTGATCAGCTAAGGTGTGGTAGGTTGATCAGCTAAGGTGTGGTAGGTTGATCAGCTAAGGTGTGGTAGGTAGATCAGCTAAGGTGTGGTAGGTAGATCAGCTAAGGTGTGGTAGGTAGATCAGCTAAGGTGTGGTAGGTTGATCAGCTAAGGTTTAGTAGGTAGATCAGCTAAGGTTTAGTAGGTAGATCAGCTAAGGTGTGGTAGGTAGATCAGCTAAGGTTTAGTAGGTAGATCAGCTAAGGTGTGGTAGGTAGATCAGCTAAGGTTTCGTAGGTAGATCAGCTAAGGTTTCGTAGGTAGATCAGCTAAGGTGTGGTAGGTAGATCAGCTAAGGTTTGGTAGGTAGATCAGCTAAGGTGTGGTAGGTAGATCAGCTAAGGTGTGGTAGGTAGATCAGCTAAGGTGTGGTAGGTTGATCAGCTAAGGTGTGGTAGGTAGATCAGCTAAGGTGTGGTAGGTAGATCAGCTAAGGTGTGGTAGGTAGATCAGCTAAGGTGTGGTAGGTAGATCAGCTAAGGTGTGGTAGGTTGATCAGCTAAGGTGTGGTAGGTTGATCAGCTAAGGTGTGGTAGGTCGATCAGCTAAGGTGTGGTAGGTCGATCAGCTAAGGTGTGGTAGGTCGATCAGCTAAGGTGTGGTAGGTCGATCAGCTAAGGTGTGGTAGGTAGATCAGCTAAGGTGTGGTAGGTAGATCAGCTAAGGTGTGGTAGGTTGATCAGCTAAGGTGTGGTAGGTTGATCAGCTAAGGTGTGGTAGGTAGATCAGCTAAGGTGTGGTAGGTAGATCAGCTAAGGTGTGGTAGGTAGATCAGCTAAGGTGTGGTAGGTTGATCAGCTAAGGTTTAGTAGGTAGATCAGCTAAGGTTTAGTAGGTAGATCAGCTAAGGTGTGGTAGGTAGATCAGCTAAGGTTTAGTAGGTAGATCAGCTAAGGTGTGGTAGGTAGATCAGCTAAGGTGTGGTAGGTAGATCAGCTAAGGTTTAGTAGGTAGATCAGCTAAGGTTTAGTAGGTAGATCAGCTAAGGTGTGGTAGGTAGATCAGCTAAGGTTTAGTAGGTAGATCAGCTAAGGTGTGGTAGGTAGATCAGCTAAGGTGTGGTAGGTAGATCAGCTAAGGTGTGGTAGGTAGATCAGCTAAGGTGTGGTAGGTAGATCAGCTAAGGTTTAGTAGGTAGATCAGCTAAGGTTTAGTAGGTAGATCAGCTAAGGTGTGGTAGGTAGATCAGCTAAGGTGTGGTAGGTAGATCAGCTAAGGTGTGGTAGGTAGATCAGCTAAGGTGTGGTAGGTATCTGAAGGGTTTCACAGACAATGTGCCATATATAGATGTCATATTAACTCAGGTTTTACATAACAGGCGAGAACCACAGGAGAGAACCACAGGAGAGAACCACTGGAGAGAACCACTGGAGAGAACCACTGGAGAGAACCACTGGAGAGAAACACAGGAGAGAACCACAGGAGAGAACCACAGGAGAGAACCACAGAAGAGAACCACTGGAGAGAAACACAGGAGAGAACCACTGGAGAGAACCACAGGAGAGAACCACAGGAGAGAACCACAGGAGAGAACCACTGGAGAGAACCACTGGAGAGAACCACAGGAGAGAACCACAGGAGAGAACCACTGGAGAGAACCACAGGAGAGAAACACAGGAGAGAAGCACAGGACAGAACCACTGGAGAGAAACACAGGAGAGAACCACAGGAGAGAATCACTGAGGACAGGAGAGAATGACCATCTACATCCAAGCATGATTTGTCCTATTTGAATAAACCTGTTTACCTCCCCCTGATTTGGTTTGGGGTCTGTGTTATTACAGAATAACATCAACTGCTAACACCAGAATGACTCATAACAGCCCAGTCCTCATGCCTGGCTGGTTGTGTGAAGCCTCGCTCGCTCACTGACTGAGACATTTGAATCTCCTCAGTGACATCCGTCCCAAATGGCACCCTAGTCCCAATCCCTTTACACTACCCTTATGGGCTCTGGTCAAAACCAGTGTACTACATATAGAATAGGGTGCCATTTGGGACTCTGACAGTTTGATTGAGCGGTTGATTTACCCAGCATGCCCTGGTCTTTAAAGTGTTGGAGCCTGGAGGGGCGAGCTGAGTCATTGCTCCGGCGACGTCACGGCTACGTCATGACAACATGTCCTGACAGATACTTCCTACACCAGATGGACTGACAGATTCAAGTCTTATCACAGTACGGATGACTGTGAACTGTTACTTGAATAAAATAGACGTCATGATAGGACGGTAGTAGGGGAGATAAGTGGGGTTGTTTTCGACCACTCCCATACCTCCTCCTTTCCTCATTCCTTTTTACACCTCTCGATGGCCCTTCCTAGAAGCCATGATTGTAAAAAGTCAATCATTGGATAACTGGAGTGATAAGTGGAGTTTATGCCTCTTGGCATAAACCATGCCACCCAGTTATGTCAGAACTAACAGAGGGCATTGATCATGTGTGTTATGAGAGGTCCCATGGGGGGGTGGGTGGTTCTCTGGTACTAACTGAGCGGCTGTGAAATGAGACTAATAACTTGCTGCTTGTATTCCTGAACAGGCAAAGCAGGGTGGAGAAGTATATTGACAGAGAGGGCTGAGAGATGTTACTAAGAACTAGGAGCAGCAGGAAAACGTCTGTGTAAATATTTAGTATAGTTTGTTCTTTTCCATTGGTGGGTGAGGGCAGATGAGGGCATATAAAATCAAATAAAATGTTACTTGTCAAATGCTTAATAAACAACAGGTGTAGACTAACAGTGGAATATTTCCTTTCGGGTCCTTCCCAACAATGCAGAGAGACAAATCGAGAATTAATAACACAAGGAATGAATACACAATGAGTAATGATAACTTGGCTATATACACGGGGTACCAGTACCAAGCCGTAGATATGTACATATAGGTAGGGATAAAGTGAGTAGGAAAGAGGATAGATAGTAAACAGTAGCAGCAGCGTATGTGATGAGCCAAAAGAGTTGTTGTTAAAAGGGTCAACGCATATATTTTTTTGAATTGTTTTTTTTCATTTAACTAGGCAAGTCAGTTAAGAACAAATTCTTATTTACAATGACAGCCTACCCCGGCCAAACCCAGACAACGCTGGGCCAAATGATTTTTTTTTTTTAAATGCACACGTAACCTAAGTGATAGTGGGTGTGGGTTCACGTTGAGACCAATTTGTGTTTCCTTTGTAACATTTTTTTGTGTGTTTCTTATTTTGTAACACTTCTCTTGAACCAGGAAATGTTGCTGTGTGGAACAGGCTGACAGGATGTTGTTATTCAAGTGATGCTGTAGTGTTTATTGCCTTTCTTGTTTTAACCAGATACACAGGCTGGGGGTTACACACAGGGTGTGCGTCCCAAATGGCACCACATTCCATATAGTACATTACTTTTGACCTAAAGTAGTGCACTATTTAGACTATGATAGGGTTCCATTAGGGTTACACACACAGGGAATCCGGTTTCACCTGGTTTTACAGGCCATCTCTCCGTTTCCTTGTCATCCCATGCCTAAAGACACACCTAGACTCCCTGATTGATCAACATGTCCTTTTTAATGTTTACAAAGAGGTGAGATTGAGATTATTTGTTTTAAATTATATATTTGTCTTATTTCTTATGTAGGCCTACTATTACACAATGTCGATTAATTAATTAAATAAAAAATAATTGTAGATTGATGTGTGTCTCAACATACTGTGCAATCATTTCATCTCAACATTAAAGCTTGTTGAAGAGGTTATTAAAAGCAACAAACACACTGTGAACATGACAGTTAGATAATAATGATGCTAGCTTTTACATGTCATGCTGGACAAAGGAAATTGATTCAACCCTGGCTTTGTTGTTATTGTGTCAAGGCAAGCCCTTCCCAGCCCCCCTCCCCCATGCCAGATATTTGCCACAGCCAGCCGTTGCTAAGGGAAGTGACGACACCGACGTACAACAGATTGCTGAACAGCGAGAAGTCGCATATTGGCTACATGGAAAAAGCCAGACGCAGACAGTGGTGAAAGAACATAGCAAAATACAAGGGCAACGTTTTCAAAATCCATCTTCATCTTCGGAAAAGCAAGTCGGGATGATATCGAAAATAGCAAGAGCATAAACTACACACGTTAACCTTCAAAACAAACCCAGTATTATGATTTTATGACGTTAGGATTGTTTTAAAACGAGAGGTGAAAGATAGCTTGTTGGATTGTAGCTAGGGACAGTGTTACTATATCCGGATAGATAGAGAGACTACGGGAAGCAGAAAGAAGAGAGAGAAAAATAAACCGTTTCTGGAAATAATTTTGTCTTTAAAAAAATATTTTGACTAAAACTTTCTTGGGCTTTTGCCTGAAACATTTTTTGTGGATTTTGAGCTAGCTTGCTAGCTATAAATTGTCAATCATGGAATTGAGAGTGGGAAACCGATACAGACTGGGCAGAAAAATTGGAAGTGGTTCGTTTGGAGATATTTATTTGGGTAAGTGTCTATATAAAACAGTTAATAGTATTTATTTTCTCATCTGTTATTTTAGCTTTTTTATAGCAAGCTTACATGGCATTTGCTAGCTGGCTAACACGTCAACGGTTGACTCGATCAAACGTCAGCTGTTCAGTTTTTGTTTTAGCCAGCTGATTCTAGCTAACGTTAGAACAAATTGTCCCGTTTGAATGTAACTATCACTTCAATGCGCAGATATATTTGTCAGAGTATATCTGTGAGATACTACACACGTCAATTGTTCTTGTTGGTGATATAACCACCTTCCTTGGGTGATCATAACCACTAGCTAAGCCAGCTGGAAAGGTTTTGAGTCCAATGTTGTCGACCTTTTGTCAAGCTACAGACATGCGTTTGGTTGTGCAGAAGTCAACCAGGAAGCGGTCTGTCTGTAACAATAAGCTAAGTACCAAAGCTGAATATAGTGTCTCTAAATTTCCAACTCACGATCTGCCAGATGCAATTGCTGACTTGACATATTGTATTGACTGATCTCTCAACACGTTCACCACCGGTATTATAATATAACTGTGTCTAATGCAATAAAATTTGATTTGATTCAGGTCAGTCCCTGTTGATAACGTTAACGCGATGGAACTGCATGGAACACTATTTTCACTGGAGTGTTGTTGTACTAGCTATCTACTCCAATCCCTACTGACTGTAGTCGCAACTAGTGGTCAGATTGGACATGTTATGACATGTTCTGGTGGTTTGTATGTAGTGAATGGATGAAAGTGCTGCTGCTCATCCCTTTCGACTCTCAGCTGAGATCAAACTGGCCTCAGATCCAGGTGGATAGGGGTTCATGCATTTTATTTGATAATGTCTTACCAACTTGTTAGGCATTACAAACTGTCTGTGGCTTAACCTAGATAACATGATGGATGGTATTTTGTCTGTTTGTCATTGATTATTTTCCTTCATTCAGCTTCAGCTGATTCATTGGGGGTGAGATAGAGCAAGGTCATGTTTGTGACACAGAAACTGATGCAGGTGTGTGTGTGTGTGTGTGTGTGTGTGTGTGTGTGTGTGTGTGTGTGTGTCCAACTTCCATCAGGGTAGGTTGTGATGAGGGCTCATACCCTCACTTACCTCATATTGTTTTACTTGTAAACAACAACTGGGCTAGACCTAGTTGGATCACTTGTTACTCTGGTTTTAACAACACCACAAACCAAACTAGATTAAAAAGGACAACATTATTGTTCAATAATAAACATTTTCTCTTGCAAAGTGTTTTGTTACGGTGTGCACTACTGAATACGCCTCCTAGCCACGTCTTATTGCTCTGAAAGGACTGGATAATTAGCTATATTAATGACTTCACCACCTTGCACACTGACAGGCTTCAGGGCCTATCCAATTCTTTCTGCCCCAGGCTACATGGCTAATGTGTAGGAGGCTAGGGGGCCGATTTGGGAATAGCCAGCAGTGTAGGAGGCTAGGGGTCAGCCAGCAGTGTAGGAGGCTAGGGGTCAGCCAGCAGTGTAGGAGGCTAGGGGTAGAGCCAGCAGTGTAGGAGGCTAGGGGTAGAGCCCAGCAGTGTAGGAGGCTAGGGCTCAGCCAGCAGTGTAGGAGGCTAGGGGTAGAGCCAGCAGTGTAGGAGGCTAGGGGTAGAGCCAGCAGTGTAGGAGGCTAGGGGTCAGCCAGCAGTGTAGGAGGCTAGGGGTCAGCCAGCAGTGTAGGAGGCTAGGGGTAGAGCCAGCAGTGTAGGAGGCTAGGGGTAGAGCCAGCAGTGTAGGAGGCTAGGGGTAGAGCCAGCAGTGTAGGAGGCTAGGGGTCAGCCAGCAGTGTAGGAGGCTAGGGGTAGAGCCAGCAGTGTAGGAGGCTAGGGGTAGAGCCAGCAGTGTAGGAGGCTAGGGGTAGAGCCAGCAGTGTAGGAGGCTAGGGGTAGAGCCAGCAGTGTAGGAGGCTAGGGGTAGAGCCAGCAGTGTAGGAGGCTAGGGGTAGAGCCAGCAGTGTAGGAGGCTAGGGGTAGAGCCAGCAGTGTAGGAGGCTAGGGGTAGAGCCAGCAGTGTAGGAGGCTAGGGGTAGAGCCAGCAGTGTAGGAGGCTAGGGGTAGAGCCAGCAGTGTAGGAGGCTAGGGGTAGAGCCAGCAGTGTAGGAGGCTAGGGGTAGAGCCAGCAGTGTAGGAGGCTAGGGGTAGAGCCAGCAGTGTAGAAGGCTAGGGGTAGAGCCAGCAGTGTAGAAGGCTAGGGGTAGAGCCAGCAGTGTAGGAGGCTAGGGGTAGAGCCATCAGTGTAGGAGGCTAGGGGTAGAGCCAGCAGTGTAGGAGGCTAGGGGTAGAGCCAGCAGTGTAGGAGGCTAGGGGTAGAGCCAGCAGTGTAGGAGGCTAGGGGTCAATTTCGAAATCTGTCTGTAGTTTGTCATGATTGACAGCCGACCTTGCCCCCTATTGTTCTGGAACCAGTGTTGGAGGATCAGGGGTTCTATTGTCCCGGAACCAGTGTTGGAGGAGCAGGGGTTCTATTGTCCCGGAACCAGTGTTGGAGGAGCAGGGGCTCTATTGTCCCGGAACCAGTGTTGAAGGAGCAGGGGTTCTATTGTCCCGGAACCAGTGTTGGAGGAGCAGGGGTTCTATTGTCCCAGAACCAGTGTTGGAGGAGCAGGGGCTCTATTGTCCCAGAACCAGTGTTGGAGGAGCAGGGGTTCTGTTGTCCCGGAACCAGTGTTGGAGGAGCAGGGGCTCTATTGTCCCGGAACCAGTGTTGGAGGAGCAGGGGCTCTATTGTCCCGGAACCAGTGTTGGAGGAGCAGGGGTTCTATTGTCCCGGAACCAGTGTTGGAGGAGCAGGGGTTCTATTGTCCCGGAACCAGTGTTGGAGGAGCAGGGGCTCTATTGTCCCAGAACCAGTGTTGGAGGAGCAGGGGTTCTATTGTCCCGGAACCAGTGTTGGAGGAGCAGGGGCTCTATTGTCCCAGAACCAGTGTTGGAGGAGCAGGGGCTCTATTGTTCTGGAACCAGTGTTGGAGGAGCAGGGGCTCTATTGTCCCAGAACCAGTGTTGGAGGAGCAGGGGCTCTATTGTCCTGGTGTTGTCCTAGACTAGTGTATGCTGGTGGTCTTTGTCTGGTGTGGTCCTCTCAGTCTCTGGTGGGGTGTTGGGCTGGGTGTGAATATATACAGACCACCACTGTCTTTGAGACAAACTAGACTTGCTGTGGTTTGAGTTGTCTACTAATGGTTTCCCTCTGTGTTCAGGTTGGAGTCTGAACAGTGTCTGGTCTCCCGAGTGGCGCGGTGGTCTAAGACACTGCATCGTGGTACTAGTTGTGCCACTAGAGATTCTGGGTTTGAGTCCAGGCTTTGTCTCAGTCGGCCGCAACCGGGAGACCCATGGGGCGGCGCACAATTGGCCTTGCGTCGTCCGGGTTTGGGGAGGGTTTGGCCGGCAGGGATGTCCTTGTCCCATCGCGCACTAGCAACTCCTGTGGCTGGCTGGTTGGAGTGCACGCTGACACGTGCCAGGTGTACGTGTTTCCTCCGACACATTGGTGCGGCTGGCTTCCGGGTTAAGTGGGCCTTGTGTCAAGAAGCAGTGCGGCTTGGTTGGGTTGTGTTTCCGAGGACGCACGGCTCTCGACCTTTGCCTCTCCCGAGTCCCTGCGGGAGTTGCAGCGATGGGACAAGACTATAACTACCAATTGGATACAACGAAATTGGGGGAAAAGGGGGGTAAAAAAAAAAACAGTGGCTGTCCTCTGTTCAGGTTTGGGGTTGTGTTCGTTAGGGCACAAAGCAAGCATTTGTTATTGGACAGCTACAGATAGAACCTCCTAGTTTCGCCTAATTTTCTAACGCTCCGTCCTTCGTGCCAACTGAACAAGACCCAGGTTGTGTTGTTCTGCTGGAGACGGACTGTCGTCTCCAGTGTGTCTGTCAGGACTGCTGGTGTCTTGTGTAGGTCACCACCATTACCTAGTTAGATAGTACGGCCGTAATGTGCTCTGTTGCAGAGCGACACAGAACAATGTTAACACTGGGGTGTTGGTGTCAGTGACTGAGTCCTGACACAAGGTGCTTCCCAAATCCACATTTCACACTATTCCCTATATTGTCCACTACTTTTGACCATAGCTCTATGGGCCCTGTTCAAAAGTACTGCTCTATATAGGGAATATAGTTAAATATGGGACGTGGCCTGTCTCACATTGATGAGAGGAAGCCACTCTAGACTATAGAGAAACACCCCTGGTCTTTAATAAGGGCGTAGGCAGCCTGGCAGCTCACACACACAGAAGTGATGTACAACCTGTGGCGACGTGAGCGATCTCTTTATTGCATGTTTGTACAGTACAGCCCTGTTGGTAGATTAGCTGCTCTCACAGCAACAGCTGTACCTGTGGAGAAGCCAGCCTACATGCTGCTTACAATGTGTTGCTGTCAGGTGTGTTTTCTTGGTAGAGGTCTGAATTTCACTCCCTCTTGTGTAGCGTTGTAAAATTCTAGTAATTTCCCCCAAATTGCCTTATTCCATCATCAGCTTCCAGGAATCTTCCAACTAGATTCAGAACGCTTGACCTGAGCTCTGACGTTCTCAGCCTCTGACGTTCTCAGCCTTCACCTGAGCTCTGACGTTCTCAGCCTTCACCTGAGATCTGACGTTCTCAGCCTTCACCTGAGTTCTGACGCTCTCAGCCTTCACCTGAGCTCTGACGTTCTCAGCCTTCACCTGAGCTCTGACGCTCTCAGCCTTCACCTGAGCTCTGACGTTCTCAGCCTTCACCTGAGCTCTGACGTTCTCAGCCTTCACCTGAGCTCTGACGCTCTCAGCCTTCACCTGAGCTCTGACGCTCTCAGCCTTCACCTGAGCTCTGACGCTCTCAGCCTTCACCTGAGCTCTGACGCTCTCAGCCTTCACCTGAGCTCTGACGCTCTCAGCCTTCACCTGAGCTCTGACGCTCTCAGCCTTCACCTGAGCTCTGACGCTCTCAGCCTTCACCTGAGCTCTGACGCTCTCAGCCTTCACCTGAGCTCTGACGCTCTCAGCCTTCACCTGAGCTCTGACGCTCTCAGCCTTCACCTGAGCTCTGACGCTCTCAGCCTTCACCTGAGCTCTGACGCTCTCAGCCTTCACCTGAGCTCTGACGCTCTCAGCCTTCACCTGAGCTCTGACGCTCTCAGCCTTCACCTGAGCTCTGACGCTCTCAGCCTTCACCTGAGCTCTGACGCTCTAAATTCTGAACTTGAAAGAAATCAAATAGTTTACTCTTCCTTAACTAGTTGACCCTTTAGTTGGGGTCAGAATGGAAGACCTGGCCCTTACCTAATTCACACACAACATTCCTTTTCCCTGTGCAAACTGTGTGTGTGTCTCTTTGTGTCTTGCATGTTGTAACAGACCACTCCACCAAAGCCTCTGTTGTGAGATGTATGTGATGTAATGA
The DNA here is from genome assembly GCF_045679555.1 of Salvelinus alpinus. Classification (NCBI taxonomy): domain Eukaryota; kingdom Metazoa; phylum Chordata; class Actinopteri; order Salmoniformes; family Salmonidae; genus Salvelinus; species Salvelinus alpinus. Next base: position 15,166,961 of record NC_092086.1, read on the forward strand.
TGTAGCAGGGTGCGTCCCAAATGGGCCCCCTATTCCCTATGTAGTGCACCTCTATTGACTAGGGCCTACATAGGGAATAGGGTGCCATTTGTGGACACAGAGAAGGGCAGAACAGAGATGTCCTTGGAGCCAGAGAGTTATTGTTACAGCCAGCTGCTCTTAATGCCCTGTTCAGACACAACTACCTGCTCCATCGCCATTGGGTGAGTCCCAAATGGCCCCGTCCCAAATGGCCCCCTGTATGGTCAAAGGCAGTGCACTATTTAGGGGAAAGGGTGCCATTTGGGACTAAGCTAATAAGTATCCTATTCAATGCTTGTTTTCTCCCCTATAACCCCTGTAGCTGTTTGCTTTCATGTGTATGTAGAAGATGGATGGAAGGCCGCTCACTCTGGTTCACTTCATACAATGGTGTAATCATGTTCTGTCCCCCGTGTGTGTGTCTCTGACTCTGTGTGTCTCTGACTGTGTGTGTGTGTGTGTCTCTGACTGTGTTTGTGTGTTGAGGTAATCATGGTTTTAAACACAGCTGGAATCTCTTAAGGGTCTCGGTAGCGTGCTGTGTTCTGTTCTGTGTTCCTGGTTCTGTAAAGACCCGGTGTGTGTGTGTGTGTGTGTGTGTGTGTTGTCATGGGCAACGAGACGTGAGGATGAGGTCAGTGTTTGGCCTGCGATTGGAGAACTGGGATGTAGTTCAACAGGGTGAAACTTTCTCAACGGATGCATCCCAAAGGACACCCTATTCCCTATTTAGTGCACTACTTTTAATGGTTCTGGTCAAAAGTAGTGCACTATATAGGGAATAGGGTGCACCCAACATTGTAGCTGTGCAGAAATGTACTATACTGGTCAACCCCCCCAAAAAAATACATTTGATATTATTTTGAGTCCTCTCTGTATGTGTTGTGGGAAGCTGTCCAGGAAGTGTATTAAGACAAGCTAGAACGTATGTTCTCCGTGATGATTCCATTGGCTTACACTAGGAGGAGGCTGTATCACCCAACCAGATTGTAACTGGATTAGATGAGGGCTGGCTAAAACCAGCCAGTGAATTAGGGCCAACTAGGCTGCCTATTGACAAGCAGTTTGTAAGTTTTGGTTTGGGCTGGCTGGCCTTTTGGTATAGCCTCCCGAGTGACACAGCTGTCTAAGACACTGCATCTCATTGCAAGAGGCGTCACTGCAGTACCTGGTTCGAAGCCAGGCTGCATCACGTCCCGGCCGTGATTGGGAGTCCCATAGGGCGGCGCACAATTGGTCCAGCGTCGTCCTGGTTTGGCCGGGGTAGGTCGTCATTGTAAAATAAGAACTGGTTCTTAACTGACTTGCCTAGTTACATAAATAAAGGCATTGATCATCTATCTGTTTTAGGTTATGTAAAAAGTATTATAAAAAACGATGTATATGTACAGTGGGGAGAACAAGTATTTGATACACTGACAATTTTGCAGGTTTTCCTACTTGCAAAGCATGTAGAGGTCTGTAATTTTTATCATAGGTACACTTCAACTGTAAGAGACTGAATCTAAAACAAAAATCCTGAAAATCACATTCTATGATTTTTAAGTAATTAATTTGCATTTTATTGTGTGACATAAGTATTTGATCACCTACCAACCAGTAAGAATTCCGGCTCTCACAGACCTGTTAGTTTTTCTTTAAGAAGCCCTCCTGTTCTCCACTCATTACCTGTATTAACTGCACCTGTTTCAACTCGTTAACTGTATAAAAGACACCTGTCCACACACTCAATCAAACAGACTCCAACCTCTCCACAATGGCCAAGACCAGAAAGCTGTGTAAGGACATCAGGGATAAAATTGTAGACCTGCACAAGGCTGGGATGGGCTACAGGACAATAGGCAAGCAGCTTGGTGAGAAGGCAACAACTGTTGGCGCAATTATTAGAAAATGGAAGAAGTTCAAGATGACGGTCAATCACCCTCGGTCTGGGGCTCCATGCAAGATCTCACCTCGTGGGGCATCAATGATCATGAGGAAGGTGAGGGATCAGCCCAGAACTACACGGCAGGACCTGGTCAATGACCTGAAGAGAGCTGGTACCACAGTCTCAAAGAAAACCATTAGTAACACATTACGCCGTCATGGATTAAAATACTGCAGCGCACGCAAGGTCCCCCTGCTCAAGCCAGCGCATGTCCAGGCCCGTCTGAAGTTTGCCAATGACCATCTGGATGATCCAGAGGAGGAATGGGAGAAGGTCATGTGGTCTGATGAGACAAAAATAGAGCTTTTTGGTCTAAACTCCACTTGCCGTGTTTGGAGGAAGAAGAAGGATGAGTACAGCCCCAAGAACATCATCCCAATCGTGAAGCATGGAGGTGGAAACATCATTCTTTGGGGATGCTTTTCTGCAAAGGGGACAGGACGACTGCACCGTATTGAGGGGAGGATGGATGGGGCCATGTATCGCGAGATCTTGGCCAACAACCTCCTTCCCTCAGTAAGAGCATTGAAGATGGGTCGTGGCTGGGTCTTCCAGCATGACAACGACCCGCAACACACAGCCAGGGCAACTAAGGAGTGGCTCCGTAAGAAGCATCTCAAGGTCCCGGAGTGGCCTAGCCAGTCTCCAGACCTGAACCCAATAGAAAATCTTTGGAGGGAGCTGAAAGTCCGTATTGCCCAGCGACAGCCCCAAAACCTGAAGGATCTGGAGAAGGTCTGTATGGAGGAGTGGGCCAAAATCCCTGCTGCAGTGTGTGCAAACCTGGTCAAGAACTACAGGAAACGTATGATCTCTGTAATTGCAAACAAAGGTTTCTGTACCAAATATTAAGTTCTGCTTTTCTGATGTATCAAATACTTATGTCATGCAATAAAATGCAAATTAATTACTTAAAAATCATACAATGTGATTTTCTGGATTTTTGTTTTAGATTCCGTCTCTCACAGTTGAAGTGTACCTATGATAAAAATTACAGACCTCTACATGCTTTGTAAGTAGGAAAACCTGCAAAATCGGCAGTGTATCAAATACTTGTTCTCCCCACTGTATATCAACAAGAATAAGTGGTCTGGGTCATGAATAAGACTAGGAGTTGTTGGTTTTGTGACAGGTTACCTTGAAAATGGCCTATGTAATATTTGTCTTTGTCAGGATGCTGTCCCAGCCCTAGTGTTGGCTGTAGAGCCCAGGCTATCTGCATGTGTCAGGATGCTGTCCCAGCCCTAGTGTTGGCTGTAGAGCCCAGGCTATCTGCATGTGTCAGGATGTTGTCCCAGCCCTAGTGTTGGCTGTAGAGCCCAGTCTATCTGCATGTGTCAGGATGTTGTCCCAGCCCTAGTGTTGGCTGTAGAGCCCAGTCTATCTGCATGTGTCAGGATGTTGTCCCAGCCCTAGTGTTGGCTGTAGAGCCCAGTCTATCTGCATGTGTCAGGATGCTGTCCCAGCCCTAGTGTTGGCTGTAGAGCCCAGTCTATCTGCATGTGTCAGGATGCTGTCCCAGCCCTAGTGTTGGCTGTAGAGCCCAGTCTATCTGCATGTGTCAGGATGCTGTCCCAGCCCTAGTGTTGGCTGTAGAGCCCAGTCTATCTGCATGTGTCAGGATGCTGTCCCAGCCCTAGTGTTGGCTGTAGAGCCCAGTCTATCTGCATGTGTCAGGATGCTGTCCCAGCCCTAGTGTTGGCTGTAGAGCCCAGTCTATCTGCATGTGTCAGGATGCTGTCCCAGCCCTAGTGTTGGCTGTAGAGCCCAGTCTATCTGCATGTGTCAGGATGCTGTCCCAGCCCTAGTGTTGGCTGTAGAGCCCAGTCTATCTGCATGTGTCAGGATGCTGTCCCAGCCCTAGTGTTGGCTGTAGAGCCCAGTCTATCTGCATGTGTCAGGATGTTGTCCCAGCCCAGGCTATCTGCATGTGTCAGGATGCTGTCCCAGCCCTAGTGTTGGCTGTAGAGCCCAGTCTATCTGCATGTGTCAGGATGCTGTCCCAGCCCTAGTGTTGGCTGTAGAGCCCAGTCTATCTGCATGTGTCAGGATGCTGTCCCAGCCCTAGTGTTGGCTGTAGAGCCCAGTCTATCTGCATGTGTCAGGATGCTGTCCCAGCCCTAGTGTTGGCTGTAGAGCCCAGTCTATCTGCATGTGTCAGGATGCTGTCCCAGCCCTAGTGTTGGCTGTAGAGCCCAGTCTATCTGCATGTGTCAGGATGCTGTCCCAGCCCTAGTGTTGGCTGTAGAGCCCAGTCTATCTGCATGTGTCAGGATGCTGTCCCAGCCCTAGTGTTGGCTGTAGAGCCCAGTCTATCTGCATGTGTCAGGATGCTGTCCCAGCCCTAGTGTTGGCTGTAGAGCCCAGGCTATCTGCATGTGTCAGGATGCTGTCCCAGCCCTAGTGTTGTCTGTAGAGCCCAGTCTATCTGCATGTGTCAGGATGTTGTCCCAGCCCTAGTGTTGGCTGTAGAGCCCAGTCTATCTGCATGTGTCAGGATGTTGTCCCAGCCCAGGCTATCTGCATGTGTCAGGATGCTGTCCCAGCCCTAGTGTTGGCTGTAGAGCCCAGTCTATCTGCATGTGTCAGGATGTTGTCCCAGCCCTAGTGTTGGCTGTAGAGCCCAGTCTATCTGCATGTGTCAGGATGTTGTCCCAGCCCTAGTGTTGGCTGTAGAGCCCAGTCTATCTGCATGTGTCAGGATGTTGTCCCAGCCCTAGTGTTGGCTGTAGAGCCCAGTCTATCTGCATGTGTCAGGATGCTGTCCCAGCCCTAGTGTTGGCTGTAGAGCCCAGTCTATCTGCATGTGTCAGGATGCTGTCCCAGCCCTAGTGTTGTCTGTAGAGCCCAGGCTATCTGCATGTGTCAGGATGTTGTCCCAGCCCTAGTGTTGGCTGTAGAGCCCAGTCTATCTGCATGTGTTAGGCGTTTGGCTAGTGGCAACCAATCAACTCAGCTGGGACACCAACCAATAGAGAGCAGAGAACTCAGCTGGGACACCAACCAACCAATAGAGAGCAGAGAACTCAGCTGGGACACCAACCAACCAATAGAGAGCAGAGAACTCAGCTGGGACACCAACCAACCAATAGAGAGCAGAGAACTCAGCTGGGACACCAACCAACCAATAGAGAGCAGAGAACTCAGCTGGGACACCAACTGGGACACCAACCAACCAATAGAGAGCAGAGAACTCAGCTGGGACACCAACTGGGACACCAACCAACCAATAGAGAGCAGAGAACTCAGCTGGGACACCAACTGGGACACCAACCAACCAATAGAGAGCAGAGAACTCAGCTGGGACACCAACCAACCAATAGAGAGCAGAGAACTCAGCTGGGACACCAACCAACCAATAGAGAGCAGAGAACTCAGCTGGGACACCAACTGGGACACCAACCAACCAATAGAGAGCAGAGAACTCAGCTGGGACACCAACTGGGACACCAACCAACCAATAGAGAGCAGAGAACTCAGCTGGGACACCAACCAACCAATAGAGAGCAGAGAACTCAGCTGGGACACCAACTGGGACACCAACCAACCAATAGAGAGCAGAGAACTCAGCTGGGACACCAACTGGGACACCAACCAACCAATAGAGAGCAGAGAACTCAGCTGGGACACCAACTGGGACACCAACCAACCCATAGAGAGCAGAGAACTCAGCTGGGACACCAACTGGGACACCAACCAACCAATAGAGAGCAGAGAACTCAGCTGGGACACCAACCAACCAATAGAGAGCAGAGAACTCAGCTGGGACACCAGTGTTTACAAACTCCTGACAGAAATTCTAACAGTCATCCATCCCCCCCAGTCCCTCCACTACTAACATAATGTGTTGTTAAGAGACCTTTAAAACGATGTTGCAACATTACCTGGCATCGCTCCAACTCCTAGTCTGTAAATCTAGTGACTAAACGGTGTGCTCATCTACTTAAAGGACTTATATAAAGTAGTGCGAGCTCTTCACACCCGGGGAAGCTGACCTGTTGTGCCTCTACTCTGAGAGTTGGGAATGTGTTTGTGTGCCAGCATTGAGGCTGGTGGGTGTTTTGCTCTCGAGTTCTGGTCTCCAAGGTTTTACACCAGGTCTGGGATCTGTGTTGGTACATAGCTATACTCCAAGGTTTTACATCAGGTCTGGGATCTGTGTTGGTACATAGCTATACTCCAAGGTTTTACACCAGGTCTGGGATCTGTGTTGGTACATAGCTATGTTCCAAGGTTTTACACCAGGTCTGGGATCTGTGTTGGTACATAGCTATGTTCCAAGGTTTTACACCAGGTCTGGGATCTGTGTTGGTACATAGCTATGTTCCAAGGTTTTACATCAGGTCTGGGATCTGTGTTGGTACATAGCTATACTCCAAGGTTTTACACCAGATCTGGGATCTGTGTTGGTACATAGCTATGTTCCAAGGTTTTACACCAGGTCTGGGATCTGTGTTGGTACATAGCTATGGTCCCAAGGTTTTACATCAGGTCTGGGATCTGTGTTGGTACATAGCTATACTCCAAGGTTTTACATCAGGTCTGGGATCTGTGTTGGTACATAGCTATGTTCCAAGGTTTTACACCAGGTCTGGGATCTGTGTTGGTACATAGCTATGGTCCCAAGGTTTTACACCAGGTCTGGGATCTGTGTTGGTACATAGCTATGTTCCAAGGTTTTACACCAGGTCTGGGATCTGTGTTGGTACATAGCTATACTCCAAGGTTTTACATCAGGTCTGGGATCTGTGTTGGTACATAGCTATGGTCCAAGGTTTTACACCAGGTCTGGGATCTGTGTTGGTACATAGCTATACTCCAAGGTTTTACACCAGGTCTGGGATCTGTGTTGGTACATAGCTATACTCCAAGGTTTTACACCAGGTCTGGGATCTGTGTTGGTACATAGCTATACTCCAAGGTTTTACACCAGGTCTGGGATCTGTGTTGGTACATAGCTATGTTCCAAGGTTTTACATCAGGTCTGGGATCTGTGTTGGTACATAGCTATGTTCCAATGTTTTACACCAGGTCTGGGATCTGTGTTGGTACATAGCTATGTTCCAAGGTTTTACATCAGGTCTGGGATCTGTGTTGGTACATAGCTATACTCCAAGGTTTTACACCTGGTCTGGGATCTGTGTTGGTACATAGCTATGTTCCAAGGTTTTACACCAGGTCTGGGATCTGTGTTGGTACATAGCTATGGTCCCAAGGTTTTACATCAGGTCTGGGATCTGTGTTGGTACATAGCTATACTCCAAGGTTTTACATCAGGTCTGGGATCTGTGTTGGTACATAGCTATGTTCCAAGGTTTTACACCAGGTCTGGGATCTGTGTTGGTACATAGCTATGGTCCCAAGGTTTTACACCAGGTCTGGGATCTGTGTTGGTACATAGCTATGTTCCAAGGTTTTACATCAGGTCTGGGATCTGTGTTGGTACATAGCTATACTCCAAGGTTTTACACCAGGTCTGGGATCTGTGTTGGTACATAGCTATACTCCAAGGTTTTACACCAGGTCTGGGATCTGTGTTTTGCTCTGGGGCTTGGGCTGGACTGATCAATACCACATACTTGTCCCCAGCTCCCCACCTCCAAGTTCTGTGCAATTGAACAACACAGCCCTGCTCTGTGAAACCTGCCAAGAAAGAGATGAGCTTAAAGTCTCTGTTTTCCTGACCAGACCAGAGGTCTATAATCACCACCAGGTGGTTTATCTCCGCCTGACCAGACCAGAGGTCTATAATCACCACCAGGTGTTTTATCTCCTGACCAGACCAGAGGTCTATAATCACCACCAGGTGGTTTATCTCCTGACTAGACCAGAGGTCTATAATCACCACCAGGTGGTTTATCTCCGCCTGACCAGACCAGAGGTCTATAATCACCAGGTGGTTTATCTCCTCCTGACCAGACCAGAGGTCTATAATCACCACCAGGTGGTTTATCTCCTCCTGACCAGACCAGAGGTCTATAATCACCAGGTGGTTTATCTCCTCCTGACCAGACCAGAGGTCTATAATCACCACCAGGTGGTTTATCTCCTGACCAGACCAGAGGTCTATAATCACCACCAGGTGGTTTATCTCCTCCTGACCAGACCAGAGGTCTATAATCACCACCAGGTGGTTTATCTCCTCCTGACCAGACCAGAGGTCTATAATCACCACCAGGTGGTTTATCTCCTCCTGACCAGACCAGAGGTCTATAGTCACCACCAGGTGGTTTATCTCCTGACCAGGCCAGAGGTCTATAATCACCAGGTGGTTTATCTCCTCCTGACCAGACCAGAGGTCTATAATCACCACCAGGTGGTTTATCTCCTCCTGACCAGACCAGAGGTCTATAATCACCAGGTGGTTTATCTCCTCCTGTCCAGACCAGAGGTCTATAATCACCACCAGGTGGTTTATCTCCTGACCAGACCAGAGGTCTATAATCACCAGGTGGTTTATCTCCTCCTGACCAGACCAGAGGTCTATAATCACCAGGTGGTTTATCTCCTCCTGACCAGACCAGAGGTCTATAATCACCAGGTGGTTTATCTCCTCCTGACCAGAGGTCTATAATCACCACCAGGTGGTTTATCTCCTCCTGACCAGGCCAGAGGTCTGTAGTCACCAGGTGGTTTATCTCCTCCAGACCAGACCAGAGGTCTATAATCACCACCAGGTGGTTTATCTCCTGACCAGACCAGAGGTCTATAATCACCAGGTGGTTTATCTCCTCCTGACCAGACCAGAGGTCTATAATCACCAGGTGGTTTATCTCCTCCTGACCAGACCAGAGGTCTATAATCACCAGGTGGTTTATCTCCTCCTGACCAGACCAAAGGTCTATAATCACCACCAGGTGGTTTATCTCCTCCTGACCAGACCAGAGGTCTATAATCACCACCAGGTGGTTTATCTCCTCCTGACCAGACCAGAGGTCTATAATCACCACCAGGTGGTTTATCTCCTCCTGACCAGACCAGAGGTCTATAATCACCACCAGGTGGTTTATCTCCTGACCAGAACAGAGGTCTATAATCACCAGGTGGTTTATCTCCTCCTGACCAGACCAGAGGTCTATAATCACCACCAGGTGGTTTATCTCCTCCTGACCAGACCAGAGGTCTATAATCACCACCAGGTGGTTTATCTCCTCCTGACCAGACCAGAGGTCTGTAATCACCAGGTGGTTTATCTCCTGACCAGACCAGAGGTCTGTAGTACACCAGGTGGTTTATCTCCTCCTGACCAGACCAGAGGTCTATAATCACCAGGTGGTTTATCTCCTCCTGACCAGACCAGAGGTCTATAATCACCAGGTGGTTTATCTCCTCCTGACCAGACCAGAGGTCTATAATCACCAGGTGGTTTATCTCCTCCTGACCAGACCAGAGGTCTATAATCACCAGGTGGTTTATCTCCTCCTGACCAGAGGTCTATAATCACCACCAGGTGGTTTATCTCCTCCTGACCAGGCCAGAGGTCTGTAGTCACCAGGTGGTTTATCTCCTCCAGACCAGAGGTCTATAATCACCAGGTGGTTTATCTCCTCCTGACCAGACCAGGGGTCTATAATCACCAGGTGGTTTATCTCCTGACCAGACCAGAGGTCTGTAATCACCAGGTGGTTTATCTCCTCCTGACCAGGCCAGAGGTCTATAATCACCAGGTGGTTTATCTCCTCCTGACCAGAGGTCTATAATCACCACCAGGTGGTTTATCTCCTCCTGACCAGGCCAGAGGTCTGTAGTCACCAGGTGGTTTATCTCCTCCAGACCAGAGGTCTATAATCACCAGGTGGTTTATCTCCTCCTGACCAGACCAGAGGTCTATAATCACCAGGTGGTTTATCTCCTCCAGACCAGACCAGAGGTCTATAATCACCAGGTGGTTTATCTCCTCCTGACCAGACCAGAGGTCTATAATCACCACCAGGTGGTTTATCTCCTCCTGACCAGACCAGAGGTCTATAATCACCACCAGGTGGTTTATCTCCTCCTGACCAGGCCAGAGGTCTGTAGTCACCAGGTGGTTTATCTCCTCCAGACCAGAGGTCTATAATCACCAGGTGGTTTATCTCCTCCTGACCAGACCAGAGGTCTATAATCACCAGGTGGTTTATCTCCTGACCAGACCAGAGGTCTATAATCACCACTAGGTGGTTTATCTCCTCCTGACCAGACCAGAGGTCTATAATCACCACCAGGTGGTTTATCTCCTCCAGACCAGACCAGAGGTCTATAATCACCAGGTGGTTTATCTCCTCCTGACCAGACCAGAGGTCTATAATCACCACCAGGTGGTTTATCTCCTCCTGACCAGACCAGAGGTCTATAATCACCACCAGGTGGTTTATCTCCTCCTGACCAGACCAGAGGTCTATAATCACCACCAGGTGGTTTATCTCCTCCTGACCAGACCAGAGGTCTATAATCACCACCAGGTGGTTTATCTCCTCCTGACCAGACCAGAGGTCTATAGTCACCAGGTGGTTTATCTCCTCCTGACCAGACCAGAGGTCTATAATCACCAGGTGGTTTATCTCCTCCTGACCAGACCAGAGGTCTATAGTCACCAGGTGGTTTATCTCCTGACCAGACCAGAGGTCTATAATCACCAGGTGGTTTATCTCCACCCAGACCAGAGGTCTATAATCACCACCAGGTGGTTTATCTCCTCCTGACCAGACCAGAGGTCTATAGTCACCAGGTGGTTTATCTCCTCCTGACCAGACCAGAGGTCTATAATCACCAGGTGGTTTATCTCCTGACCAGACCAGAGGTCTATAATCACCACCAGGTGGTTTATCTCCTCCTGACCAGACCAGAGGTCTATAATCACCAGGTGGTTTATCTCCTCCTGACCAGACCAGAGGTCTATAATCACCAGGTGGTGTATCTCCTCCTGACCAGACCAGAGGTCTATAATCACCACCAGGTGGTTTATCTCCTCCTGACCAGACCAGAGGTCTATAATCACCAGGTGGTCTATCTCCTGACCAGACCAGAGGTCTATAATCACCAGATGGTTTATCTCCTGACCAGACCAGAGGTCTATAATCACCAGGTGGTTTATCTCCTCCTGACCAGACCAGAGGTCTATAATCACCACCAGGTGGTTTATCTCCTCCTGACCAGACCAGAGGTCTATAATCACCACCAGGTGGTTTATCTCCTCCTGACCAGACCAGAGGTCTGTAGTCACCAGGTGGTTTAGACCTCTCTCCCTATAGGTCTGTAGTCACCAGGTGGTTTAGACCTCTCTCCCTATAGGTCTGTAGTACACCAGGTGGTTTAGACCTCTCTCCCTATAGGTCTGTAGTCACCAGGTGGTTTAGACCTCTCTCCCTATAGGTCTGTAGTACACCAGGTGGTTTAGACCTCTCTCCCTATAGGTCTGTTCTCCAGACCAGACAGGAACGTGTTTCATCCTCTTTCTGTTGGTGTTGTCACGTTAGAGGGAGGACAAAGTTCATGTAAACTGAAGTATTACTTGTCTTTATGTTGTACATGTTTCAGCTGCATCTGAATACGGAATTCACTTTCATTGTATTCATATTAACCAATTGAAGAAGTTTAGCAAAGTTAACAATCTATCATGCTAATCTTTGACAATAACCTAGTTAAGTAGTTATTTTAACTTTGAGAAGTGGCCAATATTTACAAAACGTTGATGCAGTTTTATTGTGTTTGTGTACAAAGTGTTCAATGTTTGGACACGTGGTGTTTTTACTAGACTGACGTTGGAGTTCCCCTCCCTCTCCTCAATCTGATAGCATAACATGACATATAGGCTCTGATTACCACCCAGCCCTGTGGATCTCTGTTCCTTTACGCATGGATGACATGATTGCAGATAGTCTATCCAGCCAACAGCCCCTCTGCTCACCCCGACTGAGGCCCAGAACAGTGAGAGATAAGCGGGGACAGGGAAGAGACTAGGGGGGTTGGGGGATAAATAAGGGCCAGCTGCCTCCAGGCTATGAAGAGAGAGGAAAGGGAGGAAGGGAGAGAGGAGGAGAGAGGCTGTTGATCTGGCTGAAGAAAGCTCTACTTTCTACACTTGTTGAAATAAGCAGCTCAGTGTTGAGAAATAAGAGGGGTTTTGTTAGCCAGTCAATTGGTGTAACACTCCTGTCCATTTCACACAGGGAAACAAATGGCAAACTGTCATACCAGCTTCAGTTACCCTCAACACACTCCATCTCCTCCTCTGTCCTTCTCTCCCCTCTCTGTCCTTCTCTCTGTCCTTCTCTCCCCTCTCTGTCCTTCTCTCTGTTCTTCTCTCCCCTCTCTGTCCTTCTCTCTGACCTTCTCTCCCCTCTCTGTCCTTCTCTCCCCTCTCTGTCCTTCTCTCCCCTCTCTGTCCTTCTCTCCCCTCTCTGTTCTTCTCTCCCCTCTCTGTCCTTCTCACCCCTCTCTGTCCTTCTCTCTGACCTTCTCTCCCCTCTCTGTCCTTCTCTCCCCTCTCTGGCCTTCTCTCTGTCCTCTCTATCCAGCTCTCCTCTTCCCCCCTCTCCATTATATTACACACCACCACCACCAGCAGGAACCCATTATATTACACACCACCACCACCACCACAGCAGGAACCCATTATATTACACACCACCGCCACCACAGCAGGAACCCATTATATTACACACCACCGCCACCACAGCAGGAACCCATTATATTACACACCACCACCCCCACAGCAGGAACCCATTATATTACACACCACCACCACCACCACAGCAGGAACCCATTATATTACACACCACCACCACCACCACAGCAGGAACCCATTATATTACACACCACCACCACCACAGCAGGAACCCATTATATTACACACCACCACCACAGCAGGAACCCATTATATTACACACCACCACCACCACAGCAGGAACCCATTATATTACACACCACCACAGCAGGAACCCATTATATTACACACCACCGCAGCAGGAACCCATTATATTACACACCACCGCAGCTGGAACCCATTATATTACACACCACCACAGCAGGAACCCATTATATTACACACCACCACAGCAGGAACCCATTATATTACACACCACCACAGCAGGAACCCATTATATTACACACCACCACCACCACCACAGCAGGAACCCATTATATTACACACCACCACAGCAGGAATCCATTATATTACACACCACCACCCCCACAGCAGGAACCCATTATATTACACACCACCACCCCCACAGCAGGAACCCATTATATTACACACTACCACAGCAGGAACCCATTATATTACACACCACCACAGCAGGAACCCATTATATTACACACCACCGCCACCACCCCCACAGCAGGAACCCATTATATTACACACCACCACCACCACAGCAGGAACCCATTATATTACACACCACCACCACCACAGCAGGAACCCATTATATTACACACCACCACCACCACCACCACAGCAGGAACCCATTATATTACACACCACCACCACCACCACAGCAGGAACCCATTATATTACACACCACCACCACCACCACCACAGCAGGAACCCATTATATTACACACCACCACCACCACCACCCCCACAGCAGGAACCCATTATATTACCCACCACCACCACCACAGCAGGAACCCATTATATTACACACCACCACAGCAGGAACCCATTTATTTGTACTGTTAATTCTGTTAATTCCAGTTTCTAATAGCAGTAAAGCACCTCGGGGGGTTGTGGTATATAGCCGTGTCGAGCCTGAGAATAGCCCTTAGCCGTAGTATATTGGCCACATACCACACCTCCTCGGGCCTTATTGCTTCAATAGGTCAGGTTGTAGCTAGTTCCTGGTTTGATTCCTTCTGGGATGTCTGAGCATGTCTACACACACACCCCTGCAGTATGGGCAGGAGTAGGAATGGAGCGTTCCCTGCTCAATCTGTCAAGACGTATCACATTCCTGTTAAGATAACCCACAACCAGACTGGCTCCCATAAAACGGTGTCTCACGTTCACGTCATGCCTACAGAATCCCTAGCCAAGATAACCCACACCCTGACCGGCTCCCCTAAAACAGTGTCTCACGTTCACCTCATGCTTACAGAATCCCTAGCCAAGATAACCCACACCCTGACTGGCTCCCCTAAAACAGTGTCTCACGTTCACCTCATGCCTACAGAATCCCTAGCCAAGATAACCCACACCCTGACCGGCTCCCCTAAAACAGTGTCTCACGTTCACCTCATGCTTACAGAATCCCTAGCCAAGATAACCCACACCCTGACTGGCTCCCCTAAAACAGTGTCTCACGTTCACCTCATGCCTACAGAATCCCTAGCCAAGATAACCCACACCCTGACTGGCTCCCCTAAAACAGTGTCTCACGTTCACGTCATGCCTACAGAATCCCTAGCCAAGATAACCCACACCCTGACCTGCTCCCCTAAAACGGTGTCTCACGTTCACTTCATGCTTACAGAATCCCTAGCCAAGATAACCCACACCCTGACCGGCTCCCCTAAAACAGTGTCTCACGTTCACCTCATGCTTACAGAATCCCTAGCCAAGATAACCCACACCCTGACTGGCTCCCCTAAAACAGTGTCTCACGTTCACCTCATGCCTACAGAATCCCTAGCCAAGATAACCCACACCCTGACTGGCTCCCCTAAAACAGTGTCTCACATTCACTTCATGCCTACAGAATCCCTAGCCAAGATAACCCACACCCTGACTGGCTCCCCTAAAACGGTGTCTCACGTTCACTTCATGCCTACAGAATCCCTAGCCAAGATAACCCACACCCTGACTGGCTCCCCTAAAACAGTGTCTCACATTCACTTCATGCCTACAGAATCCCTAGCCAAGATAACCCACACCCTGACTGGCTCCCCTAAAACGGTGTCTCACGTTCACTTCATGCCTACAGAATCCCTAGCCAAGATAACCCACACCCTGACTGGCTCCCCTAAAACAGTGTCTCACATTCACTTCATGCCTACAGAATCCCTAGCCAAGATAACCCACACCCTGACTGGCTCCCCTAAAACGGTGTCTCACGTTCACTTCATGCCTACAGAATCCCTAGCCAAGATAACCCACACCCTGACTGGCTCCCCTAAAACAGTGTCTCACATTCACTTCATGCCTACAGAATCCCTAGCCAAGATAACCCACACCCTGACTGGCTCCCCTAAAACGGTGTCTCACGTTCACTTCATGCCTACAGAATCCCTAGCCAAGATAACCCACACCCTGACTGGCTCCCCTAAAACAGTGTCTCACGTTCACTTCATGCCTACAGAATCCCTAGCGAAGATAACCCACACCCTGACTGGCTCCCCTAAAACGGTGTCTCACGTTCACTTCATGCTTACAGAATCCCTAGCCAAGATAACCCACACCCTGACTGGCTCCCCTAAAACGGTGTCTCACGTTCACTTCATGCCTACAGAATCCCTAGCCAAGATAACCCACACCCTGACCGGCTCCCCTAAAACAGTGTCTCACGTTCACCTCATGCCTACAGAATCCCTAGCCAAGATAACCCACACCCTGAACGGCTCCCCTAAAACGGTGTCTCACGTTCACTTCATGCTTACAGAATCCCTAGCCAAGATAACCCACACCCTGACTGCCTCCCCTAAAACAGTGTCTCACGTTCACCTCATGCCTACAGAATCCCTAGCCAAGATAACCCACAACCTGACCGGCTCCCCTAAAACAGTGTCTCACATTCACCTCATGCCTACAGAATCCCTAGCCAAGATAACCCACAACCTGACCGGCTCCCCTAAAACAGTGTCTCACGTTCACCTCATGCCTACAGAATCCCTAGCCAAGATAACCCACAACCTGACCGGCTCCCCTAAAACAGTGTCTCACGTTCACCTCATGCCTACAGAATCCCTAGCCAAGATAACCCACACCCTGACCGGCTCCCCTAAAACAGTGTCTCACATTCACTTCATGCCTACAGAATCCCTAGCCAAGATAACCCACACCCTGTCTGTTTTGTGTTTATAGAGAGAGAGCGTCTAACCTCGAAGCCTTTCTTCTTTATGAGTTGGAGCTGAAGGAGAGGTGTTCTTGTTCTGTTGCATGTTTCTGTGTTTCACAAGCGTGGTTGGCCACAGGGCAGGCCTGTTTGTGTAGACAGAGTGAGATCTGTCTAGTTTACTTTCAGGCCTTGTGTTTATAGAGAGAGAGACCTGGTCTTTTCTTGTTGGAGCCTTGAAGCAGAACAACATGTTTGGTTGGTGTTATATGCTGTTGCACGTTTCTGTGTTTCCCAACTTAAACTTGATCGTTGGGCCTGTTCATATACACACACTACATAGTCTGAATGCTCTGGATCTGAAAAGAGCAGCTCAGCGGTCGTTGAGTTTGTTGTCCAGGTGTGTTTCTGAGGCCAGGGAGAGAGGCCTGTAGCTCTGCAGCCAGAGCGTGAACCGAGCTAGCTTCGTGTTTCTGAGGCCAGGGAGAGAGGCCTGTAGCTCTGCAGCCAGAGCGTGAACCGAGCTAGCTTCGTGTTTCTGAGGCCAGGGAGAGAGGCCTGTTGCTCTGCAGCCAGAGCGTGAACCGAGCTAGCTTCGTGTTTCTGAGGCGAGGGAGAGAGGCCTGTTGCTCTGCAGCCAGAGTGTGAACCGAGCTAGCTTCGTGTTTCTGAGGCGAGGGAGAGAGGCCTGTTGCTCTGCAGCCAGAGCGTGAACCGAGCTAGCTTCGTGTTTCTGAGGCCAGGGAGAGAGGCCTGTTGCTCTGCAGCCAGAGCGTGAACCGAGCTAGCCTCGTGTTTCTGAGGCCAGGGAGAGAGGCCTGTAGCTCTGCAGCCAGAGCGTGAACCGAGCTAGCTTCGTGTTTCTGAGGCGAGGGAGAGAGGCCTGTTGCTCTGCAGCCAGAGCGTGAACCGAGCTAGCTTCGTGTTTCTGAGGCGAGGGAGAGAGGCCTGTTGCTCTGCAGCCAGAGCATGAACCGAGCTAGCTTCGTGTTTCTGAGGCCAGGGAGAGAGGCCTGTTGCTCTGCAGCCAGAGCGTGAACCGAGCTAGCCTCGTGTTTCTGAGGCCAGGGAGAGAGGCCTGTAGCTCTGCAGCCAGAGCGTGAACCGAGCTAGCCTCGTGTTTCTGAGGCCAGGGAGAGAGGCCTGTAGCTCTGCAGCCAGAGCGTGAACCGAGCTAGCCTCGTGTTTCTGAGGCCAGGGAGAGAGGCCTGTAGCTCTGCAGCCAGAGCGTGAACCGAGCTAGCTTCGTGTTTCTGAGGCGAGGGAGAGAGGCCTGTTGCTCTGCAGCCAGAGCGTGAACCGAGCTAGCTTCGTGTTTCTGAGGCGAGGGAGAGAGGCCTGTTGCTCTGCAGCCAGAGCATGAACCGAGCTAGCTTCGTGTTTCTGAGGCCAGGGAGAGAGGCCTGTTGCTCTGCAGCCAGAGCGTGAACCGAGCTAGCCTCGTGTTTCTGAGGCCAGGGAGAGAGGCCTGTAGCTCTGCAGCCAGAGCGTGAACCGAGCTAGCCTCGTGTTTCTGAGGCCAGGGAGAGAGGCCTGTAGCTCTGCAGCCAGAGCGTGAACCGAGCTAGCCTCGTGTTTCTGAGGCCAGGGAGAGAGGCCTGTAGCTCTGCAGCCAGAGCGTGAACCGAGCTAGCCTCGTGTTTCTGAGGCCAGGGAGAGAGGCCTGTAGCTCTGCAGCCAGAGCGTGAACCGAGCTAGCTTCGTGTTTCTGAGGCGAGGGAGAGAGGCCTGTTGCTCTGCAGCCAGAGCGTGAACCGAGCTAGCTTCGTGTTTCTGAGGCGAGGGAGAGAGGCCTGTTGCTCTGCAGCCAGAGCATGAACCGAGCTAGCTTCGTGTTTCTGAGGCCAGGGAGAGAGGCCTGTTGCTCTGCAGCCAGAGCGTGAACCGAGCTAGCCTCGTGTTTCTGAGGCCAGGGAGAGAGGCCTGTAGCTCTGCAGCCAGAGCGTGAACCGAGCTAGCCTCGTGTTTCTGAGGCCAGGGAGAGAGGCCTGTAGCTCTGCAGCCAGAGCGTGAACCGAGCTAGCCTCGTGTTTCTGAGGCCAGGGAGAGAGGCCTGTAGCTCTGCAGCCAGAGCGTGAACCGAGCTAGCTTCGTGTTTCTGAGGCCAGGGAGAGAGGCCTGTAGCTCTGCAGACAGAGCGTGAACCGAGCTAGCCTTGTGTTTCTGAGGCCAGGGAGAGAGGCCTGTTGCTCTGCAGCCAGAGCCAGAGCCTGAACCGAGAGCCTCGCCTGACGTGAATAGAGGAGAGCTGAACGTCTAGACTCGCACCGTCACAACCATTATGCTAATATGCTGTGAACCGAGAGAGTCCTTTCCTTTTTGATAGCGATGCTAAAGGCAGTGTTGTCTGTGTGTGTTTATAGTTTTGTGCATGTGCGTAGCTTCAGAGCGTGTGTGTGTGTGTGTAAGCATAGCCTGAGTGCAGCAGAGTGTGACAAGCTTTTCTGTGTCGTGTCTGTGTCGTGTCTGTGTCTGTGTCGTGTCTGTGTCGTGTCTGTGTCGTGTCTGTGTCGTGTCTGTGTCTGTGTCGTGTCTGTGTCGTGTCTGTGTCGTGTCTGTGTCGTGTCTGTGTCGTGTCTGTGTCGTGTCTGTGTCTGTGTCTGTGTCCTGTCTGTGTCCTGTCTGTGTCCTGTCCTGTCCCTCTCCTGAACAATAGAGAAGCTCCATTTAGATGGAAATGGGCTGGTGGTATGTCCAATGGAGCATTGAGACAACATGATGGATACCCACAAACCCCTGCAGCCCTCCCCACTGACGTGTGTGTGTGTGTTATGAAGGGGGTAGTGGTTAATGTAGGGTACATTTCAGTAGGTCCATGTTATGTAATGGGAATAGTTTGTCATTGTTGAGTTGTACATGTTTCAATCAGTCTATACAGGCCCCTCCTATGCAAACGATTCAAATGTATGTCTATCTGGAATGGGAATCACTGGTTCCTTCAATACAAACGATTCTAAATATGGCTGCCTGGAATGGGAATCACTGGTTCCTTCAATACAAACGATTCTAAATATGGCTGCCTGGAATGGGAATCACTGGTTCCTTCAATACAAACGATTCTAAATATGTCTGCATGGAATAGGAATCACTGGTTCCCTCAATACAAACGATTCTAAATATGTCTGCATGGAATAGGAATCACTGGTTCCCTCAATACAAACGATTCTAAATATGTCTGCATGGAATGGAAATCACTGGTTCGTCCCGTTGGTGAGGTCTACAGAATGAACTGCATTTTGCTTCAATATTTTCCCGTTAACTGAATGCGTGCAAAAGACTGAGGGATTACATTGACAGCTATACTAGCAGGGTTACTAACTAACCCGCATTGACCATTAACCCTTCATGTCTATACTAGCAGGGTTACTAACTAACCCATATTGACCATTAACCCGTCATGTCTATACTATCAGGGTTGCTAACTAACCCACATTGACCATTAACCCTTCATGTCTATACTATCAGGGTTGCTAACTAACCCACATTGACCATTAACCCTTCATGTCTATACTATCAGGGTTGCTAACTAACCCACATTGACCATTAACCCGTCATGTCGATACTAGCAGGGTTGCTAACTAACCCACATTGACCATTAACCCTTCATGTCTATACTATCAGGGTTGCTAACTAACCCACATTGACCATTAACCCTTCATGTCTATACTAGCAGGGTTGCTAACTAACCCACATTGACCATTAACCCGTCATGTCGATACTAGCAGTCTTGCTAATCAATCATGTTTATTTCCTGGATGGGGAGTGATTTAAGGGTTACACACACATAGCAATCAATGATGGGCAGCGAGCCAGTGACTCTGGCTCTATACAAAGCCATTTAGACACGCTACACATCTCTCTGTAGGACACACACACACACTACACATCTCTCTGTAGGACACACACACTCTACACATCTCTCTGTAGGACACACACAGACATAAATGCATTAGTGAGGTGAAGGGAGGGAAGTGAAAGTTTTGGTTAGTTACATAACATGTATAGAGTTTGTTACACCCCTACCAGAGGAACTAGTCCCATTTACACAGGCCGTACCAGGAGGATACTGACCTGTCCATAACATTACACAGGCCGTACCAGGAGGATACTGACCTGTCCATAACATTACACAGGCCGTACCAGGAGGATACTGACCTGTCCATAACATTACACTGGCCGTACCAGGAGGATACTGACCTGTCCATAACATTACACAGGCCGTACCAGGAGGATACTGACCTGTCCATAACATTACACAGGCCGTACCAGGAGGATACTGACCTGTCCATAACATTACACTGGCCGTACCAGGAGGATACTGACCTGTCCATAACATTACACAGGCCGTACCAGGAGGATACTGACCTGTCCATAACATTACACAGGCCGTACCAGGAGGATACTGACCTGTCCATAACATTACACTGGCCGTACCAGGAGGATACTGACCTGTCTATAACATTACACAGGCCGTACCAGGAGGATCCTGACCTGTCCATAACATTACACAGGCCGTACCAGGAGGATCCTGACCTGTCTATAACATTACACAGGCCGTACCAGGAGGATCCTGACCTGTCTGTAACATTACACAGTCCGTACCAGGAGGATACTGACCTGTCCATAACATTACACAGGCCGTACCAGGAGGATACTGACCTGTCTATAACATTACACAGGCCGGTACCAGGAGGATCCTGACCTGTCCATAACATTACACAGGCCGTACCAGGAGGATACTGACCTGTCCATAACATTACACAGGCCGTACCAGGAGGATCCTGACCTGTCCATAACATTACACAGGCCGTACCAGGAGGATACTGACCTGTCCATAACATTACACAGGCCGTACCAGGAGGATACTGACCTGTCCATAACATTACACAGGCCGTACCAGGAGGATACTGACCTGTCCATAACATTACACAGGCCGTACCAGGAGGATACTGACCTGTCCATAACATTACACAGGCCGTACCAGGAGGATCCTGACCTGTCCATAACATTACACAGGCCGTACCAGGAGGATACTGACCTGTCCATAACATTACACAGGCCGTACCAGGAGGATACTGACCTGTCTATAACATTACACAGGCCGTACCAGGAGGATCCTGACCTGTCCATAACATTACACAGGCCGTACCAGGAGGATACTGATCTGTCCATAACATTACACAGGCCGTACCAGGAGGATCCTGACCTGTCCATAACATTACACAGGCCGTACCGGGAGGATCCTGACCTGTCCATAACATTACACAGGCCGTACCGGGAGGATACTGACCTGTCTATAACATTACACAGGCCGTACCGGGAGGATCCTGACCTGTCCATAACATTACACAGGCCGTACCAGGAGGATCCTGACCTGTCCATAACATTACACAGGCCGTACCAGGAGGATACTGACCTGTCTATAACATTACACAGGCCGTACCAGGAGGATCCTGACCTGTCTATAACATTACACAGGCCGTACCAGGAGGATCCTGACCTGTCCATAACATTACACAGGCCGTACCAGGAGGATACTGACCTGTCCATAACATTACACAGGCCGTACCAGGAGGATACTGACCTGTCCATAACATTACACAGGCCGTACCAGGAGGATACTGACCTGTCTATAACATTACACAGGCCGTACCAGGAGGATCCTGACCTGTCCATAACATTACACAGGCCGTACCAGGAGGATACTGACCTGTCCATAACATTACACAGGCCGTACCAGGAGGATACTGATCTGTCCATAACATTACACAGGCCGTACCAGGAGGATACTGACCTGTCTATAACATTACACAGGCCGTACCAGGAGGATCCTGACCTGTCCATAACATTACACAGGCCGTACCAGGAGGATACTGACCTGTCCATAACATTACACAGGCCGTACCAGGAGGATACCGACCTGTCCATAACATTACACAGGCCGTACCAGGAGGATACTGATCTGTCCATAACATTACACAGGCCGTACCAGGAGGATACTGACCTGTCTATAACATTACACAGGCCGTACCAGGAGGATCCTGACCTGTCCATAACATTACACAGGCCGTACCAGGAGGATACTGACCTGTCCATAACATTACACAGGCCGTACCAGGAGGATACTGACCTGTCTATAACATTACACAGGCCGTACCAGGAGGATCCTGACCTGTCCATAACATTACACAGGCCGTACCAGGAGGATCCTGACCTGTCTATAACATTACACAGGCCGTACCAGGAGGATACTGACCTGTCCATAACATTACACAGGCCGTACCAGGAGGATACTGACCTGTCCATAACATTACACAGGCCGTACCAGGAGGATCCTGACCTGTCCATAACATTACACAGGCCGTACCAGGAGGATCCTGACCTGTCTATAACATTACACAGGCCGTACCAGGAGGATACTGACCTGTCTATAACATTACACAGGCCGTACCAGGAGGATACTGACCTGTCCATAACATTACACAGGCCGTACCAGGAGGATACTGACCTGTCAAAAACATTACACAGGCCGTACCAGGAGGATCCTGACCTGTCCATAACATTACACAGGCCGTACCAGGAGGATACTGACCTGTCCATAACATTACACAGGCCGTACCAGGAGGATACTGACCTGTCCATAACATTACACAGGCCGTACCAGGAGGATACTGACCTGTCCATAACATTACACAGGCCGTACCAGGAGGATACTGACCTGTCCATAACATTACACAGGCCGTACCAGGAGGATACTGATCTGTCCATAACATTACACAGGCCGTACCAGGAGGATACTGACCTGTCCATAACATTACACAGGCCGTACCAGGAGGATACTGACCTGTCTATAACATTACACAGGCCGTACCAGGAGGATCCTGATCTGTCCATAACATTACACAGGCCGTACCAGGAGGATACTGACCTGTCTATAACATTACACAGGCCGTACCAGGAGGATACTGACCTGTCCATAACATAACACAGGCCGTACCAGGAGGATACTGACCTGTCCATAACATTACACAGGCCGTACCAGGAGGATACTGACCTGTCCATAACATTACACAGGCCGTACCAGGAGGATACTGATCTGTCCATAACATTACACAGGCCGTACCAGGAGGATACTGACCTGTCTATAACATTACACAGGCCGTACCAGAAGGATACTGACCTGTCTATAACATTACACAGGCCGTACCAGGAGGATACTGACCTGTCCATAACATTACACAGGCCGTACCAGGAGGATACTGATCTGTCCATAACATTACACAGGCCGTACCAGGAGGATACTGACCTGTCCATAACATTACACAGGCCGTACCAGGAGGATACTGACCTGTCCATAACATTACACAGGCCGTACCAGGAGGATACTGATCTGTCCATAACATTACACAGGCCGTACCAGGAGGATACTGGAGCTGGGCCTCTCTTTGCACTTGTGTTCAGAAAATGACAAAGGATTGATTTCCCTATAATGCTGATGCACTTGTACATCTGTATCAATATTTGTCAATTAGAAGACACTCTTTTCCAGTTCATTCAACTTCTGTTTAGTATGAAGAAAGAGCCCCTTATAATATGATGGGAGAAGTGAAGCCCTCTGTTTGTAATTGAGTCAGGAAAATCATCTGAATTATTGACACAAGTGAGTCTTGGCCAACCACAGTATTCGTGCATGGCCTCCAGCGGGATTGGACCAGGGGGAGGGGACCTCCGAGTGGGATTGGACCAGGGGGAGGGGACCTCCGAGTGGGATTGGACCGGGGGGAGGGGACCTCCGAGTGGGATTGGACCAGGGGGAGGGGACCTCCGAGTGGGATTGGACCGGGGGGAGGGGACCTCCGAGTGGGATTGGACCGGGGGGAGGGGACCTCCGAGTGGGATTGGACCAGGGGGAGGGGACCTCCGAGTGGGATTGGACCGGGGGGAGGGGACCTCCGAGTGGGATTGGACCAGGGGGAGGGGACCTCCGAGTGGGATTGGACCGGGGGGAGGGGACCTCCGAGTGGGATTGGACCGGGGGGAGGGGACCTCCGAGTGGGATTGGACCGGGGGGAGGGGACCTCCGAGTGGGATTGGACCGGGGGGAGGGGACCTCCGAGTGGGATTGGACCGGGGGGAGGGGACCTCCGAGTGGGATTTAAATTCCCTCTCCCTCCCCCATCCTTATATTGATCTTGGGGTGGGGGTTACACCAGGGTCATGTTCATTAGGACACACCACTGTATAGCTGCTTAGATAGTAACTCTCCATTTCTGACCTTTATCTTTAGTTTGGTGCTTACTGAACGAGACCCACGGATGTTGTTGATGAATGGGTCCAGAACAGAGATTTTTGTTGGATGCTTGAGAGATGGTGTTATCACCAATCTGTCCATGAACAGTTGGAAGGATGACAGATGGGGTTGTCACCCATCTGTCCATGAACAGTAGGAAGGATGACAGATGGGGTTGTCACCCATCTGTCCATCAACAGTAGGACGGATGAGTGCTGAGAAGCAGTGTTATTGTATTGCAACGTTGGTTATTTAGGGAATGCTGTCGTAACAAGTTGGTGACGATGAATATTGAGGGATCCCACTCGCCTACAGCCATGCCAGAAGACGGGGGGGGGGACAGAGTTATCGAAAAGACTAGGGAAAGGGGGGAGAAAGAAAGACAGTGAAAGGGAGGGATGGAGAGACTTGGGAAAGGGGGGAGAAAGAAAGACAGTGAAAGGGAGGGATGGAGAGACTAGGGAAAGGGGGGAGACAGAAAGACAGTGAAAGGGAGGGATGGAGAGACTGTAGAAGAGATTAGGTGGTAGAGTTGGTGCTCATGACTCAGACAGCCAATCACAGACAGGATGTGTTTTCAGCAGGAACTGAGATGGTTTAGTCACGGACAGGATGTGTTTTCAGCAGGAACTGAGATGGTTTAATCACGGACAGGATGTGTTTTCAGCAGGAACTGAGATGGTTTAATCACAGACAAGATGTGTTTTCAGCAGGAACTGAGATGGTTTAATCACGGACAGGATGTGTTTTCAGCAGGAACTGAGATGGTTTAATCACGGACAGGATGTGTTTTCAGCAGGAACTGAGATGGTTTAATCACGGACAGGATGTGTTTTCAGCAGGAACTGAGATGGTTTAATCACGGACAGGATGTGTTTTCAGCAGGAACTGAGATGGTTTAATCACGGACAGGATGTGTTTTCAGCAGGAACTGAGATGGTTTAGTCACGGACAGGATGTGTTTTCAGCAGGAACTGAGATGGTTTAATCACGGACAGGATGTGTTTTCAGCAGGAACTGAGATGGTTTAATCACGGACAGGATGTGTTTTCAGCAGGAACTGAGATGGTTTAGTCACGGACAGGATGTGTTTTCAGCAGGAACTGAGATGGTTTAATCACGGACAGGATGTGTTTCTGTAGGGCCGTGTTTGATTGACACTGGGATGGCTTGGGCTGCTCGTACATTTACTGATGAGTAAAGCTGATTGAGGCGTTTGTTTTCTAATGAAGTGGATTATAATATAATAATAATAACTGTTTTTGCGTGATATTCCTTCTACCTGTATCGCAGAATAAAACATTTTATAATTTTTTTATTTTATGAGTGTTTATGTCCGCTTGTTCTCATGTCGTCTTGGTCTCGTTCGCTCCTTCTCTGCTGTGCACCTTCCCATTTACACCAGAGATCTGGATATAGTGACGAGATGCTCATGTCTCCGCCCTAACAATGTCCCAAAGGCGGAAAGGCAGGCGACAAGCTTAGGTCCAAAATAAGCGCATAGAAACGCATTGGGCTTATTTTTGGACAGATTTTGTCGAGTGAAACCTCTTGCTTCTCCTCTTCCTCTGTAGTTTACATACACACACCAAGCCCCTGCTACCAAGCCCCTCCCCCTGTCACTCACAAAAACAAATTAACATTTCAAACCAATCCCCTGTTTATGTCTCAACTCCTCAGATTGAGAGCAGAGCTACACTACTACAACAGGAGTATCAATGAACATTGATTCTGGGAAAGGAATGCCCAATTTGTTTCACATGCATTACAGTATCACATATCGCCAGCAGCATTTTAGTCAAATAAAGACAGTTATACTAGCGGTTTAGTCTGTTATTTATAAAAACAATTATACAAGGAATTTTCAACTCGTTCTCATTCTGATGAATCAGGTAGGCCACTTGATTCCACCATCTGAACAAAGTGGACAGGCTAACATGCTGTTCAAACAGCTGGAGACGTACAGAATGGTGTGTTCATCACCATTTAAATGGTTTGCCTAGTTAGCTAGCAGATAGATCCAAGTTGGCTAAACTTAAAATCTAAGTATTTAGCTGTCTACTTACGAGCACGTGGGCTAGTGCTTGACCGATTGTTTGAGACCTGTGTTAATGTTCTATAATGCCTGCTACATTATTAGTAAATGTGCAGTATGCATGGTTCTGCTTACATGTGTACGTTTTTATAGACAGACCTGAAAGCCAGATCTGTGATTATTGCAACAACAACAACAAAAAGCAGTTAAAACTATTTAACCTAGAGGTTATGAGCTTTGGTCCATTAACCGAAAGGTCACTGGTTCGAATCCCAGAGCCGACTAGGTCAAAAAATAGATGTTGATATGCCCTTGAGCAAGGCACTTAACCCTAATTAGTCCTGTAGGTTGCTCTGAATAAGAACATGTACTAAAATACTAACATGTTAATGTCTTATGGTTGTGGAAGGAGTATATTCAGCCATGGTATCATTTCACAATCCCTGAATTCATTAGATTATTGCTGACTGTTTTAAATGCTGTGTATTTGACCTTTTAATTGTACAACAATTAACATTTAAAAAAAACGAGAACATTTAAAAAACGAGATATACAGTACCAGTCAAAGGTTTGGACACCTACTTATTCAAGGGTTTCTTTATTTTGACTATTTTCTACATTGTAGAATAAGAGTGAAGACATCAAAACTATGAAATAACACATATGGAATCATGTAGTAACCAAAAAAGTGTTACACAAATAAACATATATTTTAGATTCTTCAAAGTAGCCACCCTTTGCCTTGATGACAGCTTTGCACGCTCTTGGCATGATCTCAAAAACCCTTGAATGTGTTGGTGTGTCCTAACCTTTGACTGATACTGTGTATATATATATATATATATAAATATATCTCGTGAATCGGCCATACGTTTGAGAAAATCAAGATGAGTTTTAGGCCTTATCGCCCAGCCCTATGATCCTGTGGTGTGGATGTATGAGTGAGCCTATGATCCTGTGGTGTGGATGTATGAGTGAGCCTATGATCCTGTGGTGTGGATGTATGAGTGAGCCTATGATCCTGTGGTGTGGATGTATGAGTGAGCCTATGATCCTGTGGTGTGGATGTATGAGTGAGCCTATGATCCTGTGGTGTGGATGTATGAGTGAGTCTATGATCCTGTGGTGTGGATGTATGAGTGAGCCTATGATCCTGTGGTGTGGATGTATGAGTGAGCCTATGATCCTGTGGTGTGGATGTATGAGTGAGCCTGTGGTGTGGATGTATGAGTGAGCCTGTGGTGTGGATGTATGAGTGAGCCTATGATCCTGTGGTGTGGATGTATGAGTGAGCCTGTGGTGTGGATGTATGAGTGAGCCTGTGGTGTGGATGTATGAGTGAGCCTATGATCCTGTGGTGTGGATGTATGAGTGAGCCTATGATCCTGTGGTGTGGATGTATGAGTGAGCCTATGATCCTGTGGTGTGGATGTATGAGTGAGCCTATGATATTGTGGTGTGGATGTATGAGTGAGCCCTATGATCCTGTGGTGTGGATGTATGAGTGAGCCTATGATCCTGTGGTGTGGATGTACGAGTGAGCCTATGATATTGTGGTGTGGATGTATGAGTGAGCCTATGATCCTGTGGTGTGGATGTATGAGTGAGCCTATGATATTGTGGTGTGGATGTATGAGTGAGCCCTATGATCCTGTGCGTGTAATTCGGCTACAACATCTGGTCTGTGAATATTTCCATTTCGTGATGTGTGGTGGAGTTGTAGTGCAAGACTTGTTCGGTAACAAATCCAGTTTCTTCAGGAATCCTGCAAGCTGTCTTAACATAGTCAATGAAGAAGATGACCAATTCTGAGTGTTAATATGTAATGTGTTTGTCTTTCTCTCTAGGTACTGATATCTCGGTAGGAGAGGAGGTGGCCATCAAGCTAGAATGTGTGAAGACCAAGCACCCGCAGCTCCACATCGAGAGCAAGATCTACAAGATGATGCAGGGAGGAGGTACGACACTACACCATCCATCTGTCCCACTGGCCTAGTGGTCATCCTACCAGCTCTTATCTAGATCACTCCTGTAACTGGCCTAGTGGTCATCCTACCAGCTCTTATCTAGATCACTGTAACTGGCCTAGTGGTCATCCTACCAGCTCTCATCTAGATCACTATAACTGGCCTAGTGGTCATCCTACCAGCTCTCATCTAGATCACTGTAACTGGCCTAGTGGTCATCCTACCAGCTCTTATCTAGATCACTGTAACTGGCCTAGTGGTCATCCTACCAGCTCTCATCTAGATCACTGTAACTGGCCTAGTGGTCATCCTACCAGCTCTCATCTAGATCACTGTAACTGGCCTAGTGGTCATCCTACCAGCTATTATCTAGATCACTGTAACTGGCCTAGTGGTCATCCTACCAGCTCTCATCTAGATCACTCCTGTAACTGGCCTAGTGGTCATCCTACCAGCTCTCATCTAGATCACTGTAACTGGCCTAGTGGTCATCCTACCAGCTATTATCTAGATCACTGTAACTGGCCTAGTGGTCATCCTACCAGCTCTCATCTAGATCACTCCTGTAACTGGCCTAGTGGTCATCCTACCAGCTCTCATCTAGATCACTGTAACTGGCCTAGTGGTCATCCTACCAGCTCTCATCTAGATCACTGTAACTGGCCTAGTGGTCATCCTACCAGCTCTCATCTAGATCACTGTAACTGGCCTAGTGGTCATCCTACCAGCTCTCATCTAGATCACTGTAACTGGCCTAGTGGTCATCCTACCAGCTATTATCTAGATCACTGTAACTGGCCTAGTGGTCATCCTACCAGCTCTCATCTAGATGACTCCTGTAACTGGCCTAGTGGTCATCCTACCAGCTCTCATCTAGATGACTCCTGTAACTGGCCTAGTGGTCATCCTACCAGCTCTTATCTAGATCACTCCTGTAACTGGGCTAGTGGTCATCCTACCAGCTCTCATCTAGATGACTCCTGTAACTGGCCTAGTGGTCATCCTACCAGCTCTCATCTAGATGACTCCTGTAACTGGCCTAGTGGTCATCCTACCAGCTCTTATCTAGATCACTGTAACTGGCCTAGTGGTCATCCTACCAGCTCTCATCTAGATCACTGTAACTGGCCTAGTGGTCATTCTACCAGCTCTCATCTAGATCACTGTAACTGGCCTAGTGGTCATCCTAACAGCTCTCATCTAGATCACTGTAACTGGCCTAGTGGTCATCCTACCAGCTATTATCTAGATCACTGTAACTGGCCTAGTGGTCATTCTACCAGCTCTCATCTAGATCACTCCTGTAACTGGCCCAGTGGTCATCCGACCAGCTCTCATCTAGATCACTCCTGTAACTGGCCTAGTGGTCATTCTACCAGCTCTCATCTAGATCACTGTAACTGGCCTAGTGGTCATTCTACCAGCTCTCATCTAGATCACTGTAACTGGCCTAGTGGTCATCCTACCAGCTCTCATCTAGATCACTGTAACTGGCCTAGTGGTCATCCTACCAGCTATTATCTAGATCACTGTAACTGGCCTAGTGGTCATTCTACCAGCTCTCATCTAGATCACTCCTGTAACTGGCCCAGTGGTCATCCGACCAGCTCTCATCTAGATCACTCCTGTAACTGGCCTAGTGGTCATCCTACCAGCTCATCTAGATCACTCCTGTAACTGGCCTAGTGGTCATCCTACCAGCTCTCATCTAGATCACTCCTGTAACTGGCCTAGTGGTCATCCTACCAGCTCTCATCTAGATCACTCCTGTAACTGGCCCAGTGGTCATCCTACCAGCTCTCATCTAGATCACTCCTGTAACTGGCCCAGTGGTCATCCTACCAGCTCATCTAGATCACTCCTGTAACTGGCCTAGTGGTCATCCTACCAGCTCTCATCTAGATCACTCCTGTAACTGGCCTAGTGGTCATCCTACCAGCTCTCATCTAGATCACTCCTGTAACTGGCCTAGTGGTCATCCTACCAGCTCTCATCTAGATCACTCCTGTAACTGGCCTAGTGGTCATCCTACCAGCTCTCATCTAGATCACTCCTGTAACTGGCCTAGTGGTCATCCTACCAGCTTTTATCTACTCAAAGTAGATGACACTCCTTCAAATGAGTGGATTTGGCTATTTCAGGCACACATGTTGACAGGTATAGAAAATCGAGCACACAATGGCCAGTACTGAACAGCTCAGTGACTTTCAACGTGGCACCGTCATACGATGCCACCTTTCAAACAAGTCAGTTTGTCAAATTTCTGCCCTGCTAGAGCTGCCCCAGTTAACTGTGAGTGCTGTTATTGTGAAGTGGAGATGCCTAGTGGCAACAACGGCTCAGCCGCAAAGTGGTAGGCCACACAAGCTCACAGAACCGGACCGCGTAGCTCTTAAGATCCTGGTGTAGATGGAGAGTGTGGTGTAAATAGCTGAGGTGGAAAAGTCGACGGCTTGCTCCCATCAAACAGCCTGTAGTGGGCTATCAGAAAGACTTCAAAATAGAAAGGAAACCCTGTACTCACTGGAATTCTGTAGTACTTTAATGTATTGTTGACCTCTAACTGGAATACTGAGTAATTAGCTGAGTAACAGGACAGAGCCAGGTTAGCCTGGGGTTAACCCTATCCTGAGGTTATTAGCTGAGTAACAGGACAGAGCCAGTTAGCCTGGGGTTAACCCTGTCCTGAGGTTATTAGCTGAGTAACAGGACAGAGCCAGGTTAGCCTGGGGTTAACCCTGTCCTGAGGTTATTAGCTGAGTAACAGGACAGAGCCAGGTTAGCCTGGGGTTAACCCTGTCCTGAGGTTATTAGCTAAGTATCAGGACAGAGCCAGGTTAGCCTGGGGTTAACCCTATCCTGAGGTTATTAGCTGAGTATCAGGACAGTGCCAGGTTAGCCCTGGGGTTAACCCTGTCCTGAGGTTATTAGCTGAGTAACAGGACAGAGCCAGGTTAGCCTGGGGTTAACCCTGTCCTGAGGTTATTAGCTGAGTAACAGGACAGAGCCAGTTAGCCCTGGGGTTAACCCTGTCTACATTTACATTCAGCCTCACCACTATGTCAGTCCGGATCCTCTGTGATCTTTACCCTGGCAAGTCGGTCCGGATCCTCTGTGACCTTTACCCTGGCAAGTCAGTCCGGATCCTCTGTGACCTTTACCCTGGCAAGTCAATCTGGATCCTCTCTGACCTTTACCCTGGCAAGTCAATCCGGATCCTCAGTGACCTTTACCCTGGCAAGTCAGTCCGGATCCTCAGTGACCTTTACCCTGGGAAGTCAGTCTGGATCCTCTGACCTTTACCCTGGCAAGTCGGTCCGGATCCTCTGTGACCTTTACCCTGGGAAGTCAGTCTGGATCCTCTGACCTTTACCCTGGCAAGTCGGTCCGGATCCTCTGTGACCTTTACCCTGGCAAGTCGGTCCGGATCCTCTGTGACCTTTACCCTGGCAAGTCGGTCCGGATCCTCTGTGACCTTTACCCTGGCAAGTCAGTCCGGATCCTCTATGACCTTTACCCTGGCAAGTCAATCCGGATCCTCTGTGACCTTTACCCTGGCAAGTCAGTCCGGATCCTCTGTGACCTTTACCCTGGCAAGTCAGTCCGGATCCTCTGTGACCTTTACCCTGGCAAGTCAATCCGGATCCTCAGTGACCTTTACCCTGGCAAGTCAGTCTGGATCCTCTGTGACCTTTACCCTGGCAAGTCAGTCCGGATCCTCTGTGACCTTTACCCTGGCAAGTCAGTCCGGATCCTCTGTGACCTTTACCCTGGCAAGTCAGTCTGGATCCTCTGTGACCTTTACCCTGGCAAGTCAGTCTGGATCCTCTGTGACCTTTACCCTGGCAAGTCAGTCTGGATCCTCTGTGACCTTTACCCTGGCAAGTCAGTCCGGATCCTCAGTGACCTTTACCCTGGCAAGTCAGTCTGGATCCTCTGACCTTTACCCTGGCAAGTCGGTCCGGATCCTCTGTGACCTTTACCCTGGCCGTTCGGTCAGTCTGGATCCTCTGTGACCTTTACCCTGGCCGTTCGGTCAGTCCGGATCCTCTGTGACCTTTACCCTGGCCGTTCGGTCAGTCCGGATCCTCTGTGACCTTTACCCTGGCCGTTCGGTCAGTCTGGATCCTCTGTGACCTTTACCCTGGCCGTTCGGTCAGTCTGGATCCTCTGTGACCTTTACCCTGGCCGTTCGGTCAGTCCGGATCCTCTGTGACCTTTACCCTGGCCGTTCGGTCAGTCTGGATCCTCTGTGACCTTTACCCTGGCCGTTCGGTCAGTCTGGATCCTCTGTGACCTTTACCCTGGCCGTTCGGTCAGTCCGGATCCTCTGTGACCTTTACCCTGGTCGTTCGGTCAGTCCGGATCCTCTGTGACCTTTACCCTGGCCGTTCGGTCAGTCCGGATCCTCTGTGACCTTTACCCTGGCCGTTCGGTCAGTCCGGATCCTCAGTGACCTTTACCCTGGCCGTTCGGTCAGTCCGGATCCTCTGTGACCTTTACCCTGGCCGTTCGGTCAGTCCGGATCCTCTGTGACCTTTACCCTGGCCGTTCGGTCAGTCTGGATCCTCTGTGACCTTTACCCTGGCCGTTCGGTCAGTCCGGATCCTCTGTGACCTTTACCCTGGCCGTTCGGTCAGTCTGGATCCTCTGTGACCTTTACCCTGGCCGTTTGGTCAGTCTGGATCCTCTGTGCATGTGTGTCCTAGTCCCACTGACCAGTGTGTTGTTTAAAGGTGTGTTTCCCCCCTCCAGGGTGTGTGTTGTTTAAAGGTGTGTTACCCCCTCCAGGGTGTGTGTTGTTTAAAGGTGTGTTTCCCCCTCCAGGGTGTGTGTTATTTTGTTATTTAAAGGTGTGTTTCCCCCCTCCAGGGTGTGTGTTGTTTAAAGGTGTGTTTCCCCCCTCCAGGGTGTGTGTTGTTTAAAGGTGTGTTTCCCCCCTCCAGGGTGTGTGTTGTTTAAAGGTGTGTTTCCCCCCTCCAGGGTGTGTGTTGTTTAAAGGTGTGTTTCCCCCCTCCAGGGTGTGTGTTGTTTAAAGGTGTGTTTCCCCCCTCCAGGGTGTGTGTTGTTTAAAGGTGTGTTTCCCCCCTCCAGGGTGTGTGTTGTTTAAAGGTGTGTTTCCCCCCTCCAGGGTGTGTGTTGTTTAAAGGTGTGTTTCCCCCTCCAGGGTGTGTGTTGTTTAAAGGTGTGTTTCCCCCTCCAGGGTGTGTGTTGTTTAAAGGTGTGTTTCCCCCCTCCAGGGTGTGTGTTGTTTAAAGGTGTGTTTCCCCCTCCAGGGTGTGTGTTGTTTAAAGGTGTGTTTCCCCCCTCCAGGGTGTGTGTTGTTTAAAGGTGTGTTTCCCCCCTCCAGGGTGTGTGTTGTTTAAAGGTGTGTTTCCCCCCTCCAGGGTGTGTGTTGTTTAAAGGTGTGTTTCCCCCCTCCAGGGTGTGTGTTGTTTAAAGGTGTGTTTCCCCCTCCAGGGTGTGTGTTGTTTAAAGGTGTGTTTCCCCCTCCAGGGTGTGTGTTGTTTAAAGGTGTGTTTCCCCCTCCAGGGTGTGTGTTGTTTAAAGGTGTGTTTCCCCCCTCCAGGGTGTGTGTTGTTTAAAGGTGTGTTTCCCCCTCCAGGGTGTGTGTTGTTTAAAGGTGTGTTTCCCCCATGCGGTGTGCTCGTACGTATGCAAGTGCAAGCTTTTGTGTGTGTAACACCCTGCACTCCCAGTAACAGGCTTATCTCCACCACAGCCCTCCAGCCCCTCTCCCCTGGAGTGTCGCCCCAGCAGGGTGCTCTGACATTGGGACAGGATGGAGAGAGAACCTGGGTTCCTGGAGCCCTGTGGGTCTCATTCGTTCATCCCCTATTTCCTTCTCTTTCACTGCTCCCCTCTCCTCCACCAATCCCCTCACCTCTCTATCTCTCCATCATTGGTTCTATCCTTTCTCTGTCATCTCTCCTCTATCCGTTCTCTGTCTTCTCTCCTCTATCCGTTCTCTGTCTTCTCTCCTCTATCCGTTCTCTGTCTTCTCTCCTCTATCCTCTCTCTGTCTTCTCTCCTCTATCCTCTCTCTGTCTTCTCTCCTCTATCCTCTCTCTGTCTTCTCTCCTCTATCCGTTCTCTGTCTTCTCTCCTCTATCCGTTCTCTGTCTTCTCTCCTCTATCCTCTCTCTGTCTTCTCTCCTCTATCCTCTCTCTGTCTTCTCTCCTCTATCCGTTCTCTGTCTTCTCTCCTCTATCCGTTCTCTGTCTTCTCTCCTCTATCCTCTCTCTGTCTTCTCTCCTCTATCCTCTCTCTGTCTTCTATCCTCTCTCTGTCTTCTCTCCTTCCGTTCTCTGTCTTCTCTCCTCTATCCTCTCTCTGTCTTCTCTCCTCTATCCGTTCTCTGTCTTCTCTCCTCTATCCTCTCTCTGTCTTCTCTCTTTTCTCATTTGCCGTTCTCTTTTTTTTTTACCCCTTTCCTCTAGTTCCATCTCTCATCTCCCTCCTTTTATCTGCTCTCTCCCTCCCTCTCTCTCCCTCCCTCTCTCTATCTCACTTTCCCTCACTCTCTCTCACTCTCCCTCCCTCTCTTTGGCCAGATGGTGTGTGTGCCTGGGGAGGAGAGGGTGGAATAGACGGAAGGGGAAGGAGGGAGGTGTGGGGGAGGGGCGGAGTCGCTCACTGCATTCCTCTTCTCTGGGGCACCATCCATCCTCCAGCTCATGAATATTCATACAGTGTGTGTGCGTGGTAAAATGAGCCTCCGGTGTAGCAGCAAGAACAAAGCACAACCATGTTGTATTATATGATCAAAGAGAGATGACGCAATGCTGCACGACCATCATTATTATCCCCATAGTCCTCATTATCCTACTGACCACTGGGTCAAAACACACCAGTCCTCATTACCCTACTGACCACTGGGTCAAAACACACCATAGTCCTCATTATCCTACTGACCACTGGGTCAATACACACCATAGTCCTCATTATCCTACTGACCACTGGGTCAATACACACCATAGTCCTCATTATCCTACTGACCACTGGATCAATACACACCGTAGTCCTCATTACCCTACTGACCACTGGGTCAATACACACCATAGTCCTCATTATCCTATTGACCACTGGGTCAAAACACACCATAGTCCTCATTATCCTACTGACCACTGGGTCAATACACACCATAGTCCTCATTATCCTACTGACCACTGGGTCAACACACACCATGTTACTCTATCAATATTGGATAATCAGTATGACATATATATTTATATTGCTCTACGGTAGGAAACAGACTGAAACAGGGAGGGACTACCTGAACGTGTCCAATAAGAAACACAACATTTGTTGTTGCAATATGTTTTGGTACGTTTTACCCTAATGAATACATCCCAGGTCCTGGAACAGAACCAGATGGGAGGAAGCTATTTTAGACTCGAGTTCTGTCCCATACGGCACCCTATTCCCTTTATAGTGCACTACTTTTGACCAGAGCTCTATGGCACCCTATTCCCTTTATAGTGCACTACTTTTGACCAGGGCCCATAGTGGTCTGATCAAAATGAGTGTACTATATAGGGACTAGGGTGCCATATGGGACACAGACAGGCTATTTAGTGCTGAGTGACCCTACAGGTCCTTAGATGGACACTGTACATTCTGCTGCTTAATATATCCAGTAGTCTGGTCTATGTAGTCTGAGGTTGAGCTTCTTCTAAATATATGTTGCTGTATCAGTATGGGGGCTCCCGAGTGGCGCAGCGGTCTAAGGCACTGCATCTCAGTGCTAGAGGTGTCACTACCTGGTTCAATTCTGGGCTGTATCACAACCGGCTGTGATCTGGAGTCACACAGGGCGTCGCACAATTTGGCCCAGCATCGTCCGGGCTAAAGGGAGGGTTTGGCCAGGGGTAGGCCGTCATTGTAAATAAGAATTTGTTCTGACTTGCCCAGTTAAATACATCTAAAAACGGAATATTAAATCCCTTGGTGGTCCGCGGATCTCAAAATATTCATGTAAAAAATCCTGCTTATTTCTATGAACAGATTTTGGCCAATGGATCTGTGAATACGTTTAGAGGGTGTAAAACAATGTAATATTATTCATTTAAAATGTTCTGTTGTTAACCCTCAGCTACATGGGTCTGGGAGGCTCACAGGGATATTGGTATCCACAGTACTCCACCAATTATACATTTTTCAACTCCATACTTATTTTATTGCATTTTATTTATATATATATATATATATATATATATATTTTACGTAAAAGCACTGTAATTTAAAGCTAGAATCCTTAGTTGCTACATCCGTTTTTGGTATGGCAAACCCTGATGTACCCATTGATTCTTGAAGAATATAACTTATAAATGCTTCATGAGCCTAGTTCAACTGTGGTACCCCATCAGAACCCCAAATATAACCTGGTTTTACTCCAATGTTTGGAAACAAAGTAAATGTAAACAAACACTGTGTAGCCTCAAAACACGGGTAAAACTATAGTGTTGATATCATGGATGGTCAGTCCATGCATCCATAGCTCTGTCTAATTTGAGTGGTTATATTTCTCCAGGCCCGTCCCTCAGCTTTTTACCTAAACCCAGACTTAGAATTGCAGGAAATTAGCTTGAAAACGGCCAAATTTTCTCTCTGATGCAAAGAGGTGGGCCTTTTTAAAATGTTCCTTCTCAGGGCCCGACGCTTGGTTCGTCCGGCCCTGCCGAAGTCATAAACTCCCCTGTATGCTATTTCTGTCTCACTGGAGATATGAGGGGGTCCCTGGCCCCAACAAGTTGGAGAACCCCTTATCTAGTGTTTTCAACTGTAGCCTATATACAGGCTGCTGCTAAAAACAGCTTCCTGGTGTGGTGTACTGCTCATTGGAGATGGTCTCTGTGCTGATGTTAGCCTGGCTAACACACACACACACACACACACACACACACACACACTCCGCCTGGCTAGCCCATATATGTCTCCTCCAGCTTTCAGAACACACTCTGGAAGACATGTACTCACTATGACAGATGCTAAAAGCACGTCTCTCGCTACACTTTGGCTTTAAGACTAAGAGACAAACACACCTGTGTGTGTGTGTGTGTGTGTGTGTGTGTGTGTGTGTGTGTGTGTGTGTGTGTGTGTGTGTGTGTGTGTGTGTGTGTGTGTGTGTGTGTGTGTGTGTGTGTGTGTGTGTGTGTGTGTGTGTGTGTGTGTGTGTGTGTCTCTGTGAACTAGCGTCTGTCTGTAGCTGAGCTGGGTAAAGTGTAAAATGCTGATCACCAGTCTACTACTCTATTCTCTCTACTGTATTAGGGCAGGCCGGCCAGTCTAAAGGCAGGCAGGCAGGCAGGCCAGTCTAAAGGCAGGCAGGCCAGTCTAAAGGCAGGCAGGCAGGCAGCCAGTCTAAAGGCTGGCTGGCAGGCAGGCAGGCCAGTCTAAAGGCTGGCTGGCAGGCAGGCAGGCCAGTCTATCATCCTGGCCCCAATACCAGTGCTGTGATAGGATGTAGTTATGTTCTACTGCCATAGTGGTATCATCCTGGTCCCAATACCAGTGATATGATAGGATGTAGTTATGTTCTACTGCCATAGTGGTATCATCCTGGCCCCAATACCAGTGCTGTGATAGGATGTAGTTATGTTCTACTGCCATAGTGGTATCATCCTGGTCCCAATACCAGTGCTGTGATAGGATGTAGTTATGTTCTACTGCCATAGTGGTATCATCCTGGCCCCAATACCAGTGCTGTGATAGGATGTAGTTATGTTCTACTGCCATAGTGGTATCATCCTGGCCCCAATACCAGTGCTGTGATAGGATGTAGTTATGTTCTACTGCCATAGTGGTATCATCCTGGCCCCAATACCAGTGCTGTGATAGGATGTAGTTATGTTCTACTGCCATAGTGGTATCATCCTGGCCCCAATACCAGTGCTGTGATAGGATGTAGTTATGTTCTACTGCCATAGTGGTATCATCCTGGCCCCAATACCAGTGCTGTGATAGGATGTAGTTATGTTCTACTGCCATAGTGGTATCATCCTGGCCCCAATACCAGTGCTGTGATAGGATGTAGTTATGTTCTACTGCCATAGTGGTATCATCCTGGCCCCAATACCAGTGCTGTGATAGGATGTATCTATGTTCTACTGCCATAGTGGTATCATCCTGGCCCCAATACCAGTGCTGTGATAGGATGTAGTTATGTTCTACTGCCATAGTGGTATCATCCTGGCCCCAATACCAGTGCTGTGATAGGATGTAGTTATGTTCTACTGCCATAGTGGTATCATCCTGGCCCCCATACCAGTGCTGTGATAGGATGTAGTTATGTTCTACTGCCATAGAGGTATCATCCTGGCCCCCATACCAGTGCTGTGATAGGATGTAGTTATGTTCTACTGCCATAGAGGTATCATCCTGGTCCCCATACCAGTGCTGTGATAGGATGTAGTTTTGGGCTAGTTCCTGGTTTCAGCTCCTAACTCCTCCCTCTTGGTGCTAAATGCTACTCAATATGTTACAAGTCATTTGCTGTAATGTCAAACTTTCTAGAGACATAATAATACATGAATAATAATATTTTTTTCTCTCCTAAATGTTACTTTAACTCTTTCCCCCTACAGTGGGTATAAATGGGTATATGATTAAACACATGGTTACTTTAACATGACTAACATCTCTCTCTCTCTCTCTGTCTCTCTCTCTCTCTCTCCTGTCTCTCTCCTGTCTCTCTCCTGTCTCTCTCCTGTGTGTCTCCTGTCTCTCTCCTGTGTGTCTCCTGTCTCTCTCTCTCTCTCTCTCTCTCTCTCTCTCTCTCC
This sequence comes from Salvelinus alpinus, assembly GCF_045679555.1. NCBI lineage: Eukaryota > Metazoa > Chordata > Actinopteri > Salmoniformes > Salmonidae > Salvelinus > Salvelinus alpinus. The sequence continues at coordinate 15,205,950 of NC_092086.1, forward strand.
TGTCTCTCTCTCTCTCTCTCTCCTGTCTCTCTCTCTCCTGTCTCTCCTGTCTCTCCTGTCTCTCTCCTGTGTGTTTCCCCTACAGTGGGTATATGATTAAACACATGGTTACTTTAACATGACTAACATCCCCCTCTCTCTCTCTCCTGTGTGTCTCCCCTACAGTGGGTATCCCAACGATAAAGTGGTGTGGGGCGGAGGGCGACTACAACGTGATGGTGATGGAGCTGTTAGGACCTAGTCTGGAAGACCTGTTCAACTTCTGCTCCCGCAAGTTCTCCCTGAAGACTGTCCTGCTGCTGGCTGACCAGATGGTGAGAGACTGGTGTGTGTGTGTGTGTGTGCACCAAGGCAGGGTGCGTGCCAACCTGGGGGTACGGGACCACCTTCAGGGGGGCACTATAACGGGGGCTACCCCCATCCTGAATGACACTGGCCGTCTCTTAACTCTGCCTCCATTGTGAATGTTAGGAAGCCTTGTCCCACTGTGACCATGCAGCCCCTCAGGCTGATGTAGAAACACCTCCTTGTTGGCTTCGATTCTATTTGCAGTGTCAGGTTTGTATTGCCGAATGAGGGTCTTCCTCCTTCTCCTTGTTAGTTTTTCCCCATCCTGTTTTTGATTTATTAGGGTCCCGTTAGCCGACGCCAATAGAGACAGCTAGTCTTTACTGGGGTCCGACACAAAACAAAAAAGACATTACAGACAAATGACTTTACAATTTACATCCATTTAAAAACATTAACATGTAGTGTGTTTCAGTTCCACGTGTCAGTACATACACACAACACATATATCCCACTGTTGAACCAGTCAGATGGGTCTAGTCTGGATCATAAAGCTATTTATTGTATTGACTGTCCATGGCCAATCTACATTGATAGTACAGTGGTGTCACAGTTAGCCAGCTAAAATTGTTGACAGTTAGTTAGCAATTAGGGATGTAACGATTCACCGATACCCATCGATTCAAATGTTTAAGCATGCGTCGATCAGAGAAGCGATTCAAAGCGTTCCCGAATCGATGGTTCAGTCACATTTATTACGTTCTTTCTACTTCCTGAAAAATACCTCTCATCTTCTGTGACAACTGACGCGTCCTGTTGTTCAGTGTGTAACTGTGTGGAGCCGTGTTGACAGTCACTGATCTACAGGTCATTTAGCATGCTGAACAACCCCAGATAATATCCCTAGCTTAGTCAAACTACACGCGTGGTATGTCTTATGGTGTATGTAGGATGCTTCCAATAAGGGAGACTGGGCATCTACCACCACACTATCAATTAGAGGGGGAGATCTATATAGCACAACTTTGGATTTCACCCCTGTCTCATAATGGAATGGTTCAGACCGTTTGGAAGTTTTGACTCAGAGAGCTTCTCTTCTCCTTGTTCAACCATGCAGTGAGGTAGCAAAAGAGATGTCATAGGACAGCAATATCCCGTTGTCTGAAGCAAAACTACCACAACTATTGCCGATGGTGAACCTGAACAATCTACATACAAATGTCATGTAAATATATAGGTCCGTTGTCATTTCTACCCGCCCAGGGGTTTCTAATGCTGAGAAACCCCTGCCCTGGATCTAGATGCGTATAGAGAACACCCTGCCCTGGATCTAGATGTGTATAGAGAAACCCCTGCACTGGATCTAGATGCACATCCCTATTAGCAATTGCTTCTACTTAATTTTTTGTTATGGTAGGGCTGTAGTGTTTTATAATACCAGGTGTCCTCCAGTTGTTTATAATACCAGGTGTCCTCCAGGTGTTTATATACCAGGTGTCCTCCAGGTGTTTATACTACCAGGTGTCCTCCAGTTGTTTATACTACCAGGTGTCCTCCAGTTGTTTATACTACCAGGTGTCCTCCAGGTGTTTATACTACCAGGTGTCCTCCAGGTGTTTATACTACCAGGTGTCCTCCAGTTGTTTATACTACCAGGTGTCCTCCAGTTGTTTATACTACCAGGTGTTCTCCAGTTGTTTATACTACCAGGTGTCCTCCAGGTGTTTATACTACCAGGTGTTTATACTACCAGGTGTCCTCCAGTTGTTTATACTACCAGGTGTCCTCCAGTTGTTTATAATACCAGGTGTCCTCCAGTTGTTTATAATACCAGGTGTTCTCCAGTTGTTTATACTACCAGGTGTCCTCCAGGTGTTTATACTACCAGGTGTTTATACTACCAGGTGTCCTCCAGTTGTTTATACTACCAGGTGTCCTCCAGTTGTTTATACTACCAGGTGTCCTCCAGTTGTTTATACTACCAGGTGTTCTCCAGTTGTTTATACTACCAGGTGTCCTTCAGTTGTTTATACTACCAGGTGTCCTCCAGGTGTTTATACTACCAGGTGTCCTCCAGGTGTTTATACTACCAGGTGTCCTCCAGTTGTTTATAATACCAGGTGTCCTCCAGTTGTTTTCATTTTAACATTGTGACACCCATCCATGTATATCCACTTTCTATGCGCATTATTGCTTATGCTAATGCCAGCTCTCCTGTCCAGATCAGCCTAGCTATTGAGCAAGCTCCTCTCCAGATCAGCCTAGCTATTGATCAAGCTGTCCAGATCAGCCTAGCTATTGAGCAAGCTCCTCTCCAGATCAGCCTAGCTATTGATCAAGCTGTCCAGATCAGCCTAGCTATTGAGCAAGCTCTCTCCTCTCCAGATCAGCCTAGCTATTGATCAAGCTCTCCAGATTAGCCTAGCTATTGAGCAAGCTTTCTCCTCTCAAGATCAGCCTAGCTATTGATCAAGCTGTCCAGATCAGCCTAGCTATTGAGCAAGCTCCTCTCCAGATCAGCCTAGCTATTGATCAAGCTGTCCAGATCAGCCTAGCTATTGAGCAAGCTCTCTCCTCTCCAGATCAGCCTAGCTATTGATCAAGCTGTCCAGATCAGCCTAGCTATTGAGCAAGCTCTCTCCTCTCCAGATCAGCCTAGCTATTGATCAAGCTGTCCAGATTAGCCTAGCTATTGAGCAAGCTCTCTCCTCTCCAGATCAGCCTAGCTATTGATCAAGCTGGCCAGATCAGCCTTGCTGTTATTGATCGAACTCTCTCCTCTCCAGAGCAGACTAGCTGTTATTGATCGAACTCTCTCCTCTCCAGAGCAGCCTAGTTGTTATTGATCAAGCTCTCTCCTGTCCTCTCCAGATGAGACTAGCTGTTATTGATCAAGCTCTCTGCTGTCCTCTCCAGAGCAGACTAGCTGTTATTGATCAAGCTCTCTCCTCTCCAGATCAGACTAGTTGTTATTGATCAAGCTCTCTGCTGTCCTCTCCAGAGCAGACTAGCTGTTATTGATCGAGCTCTCTCCTCTCCAGATCAGCCGTATAGAGTACATCCACTCTAAGAACTTCATCCACAGAGACGTGAAGCCAGACAACTTCCTGATGGGCCTGGGCAAGAAGGGTAACCTGGTGTACATCATCGACTTTGGCCTGGCCAAGAAGTACCGCGACGCCCGCACACACCAGCACATCCCGTACCGCGAGAACAAGAACCTGACCGGCACCGCGCGCTACGCTTCCATCAACACACACCTGGGAATCGGTAGGATATATACACTATATATACAAAAGTATGTGGACACCCCTTCAAATTAGTGGATTCGGCTATTTCAGCCACACCCTTTGCTGTATAAAATCGAGCACACAGCCATGCAATCTCCATAGACAAACATTGGCTGTAGAATGGTCCGTACTGAAGAGCTCAGTGACTTTCAAAGTGGCACCGTCATAGGATGCCACCTATCCAACAGTCAGTTCGTTTAATTTCTGCCCTGTTAGAGCTGCCCCGGTTAACTGTAAGTGCTGTTATTGTGAAGTGGAAATGTCTAGGAGCAACAATGGCTCAACCGTGAAGGTAGGCCACACAAGCTCACAGAACAGAACACTTCCGAGTTCCAAACTGCGTCTGGAAGCAACGTCAGCACAAGAACTGTTCGTCGGGAGCTTCGTGAAATGAGTTTCCATGGCCGAGCAGCCGCACACAAGCCTAAGATCACCATGCGCCATGCCATGCATCAGCTGAAGATGTTGTAAAGCTCGCCGCCATAGGACTCTGGAGCAGTGGAAACGCGTTCTCTGGAGTGATGAATCATGCTGCACCATCTGGCAATCTGACGGATTAATCTAGGTTATTCCGATGTCAGGAGAACGCTACCTGCCCCAATGCATAGTGCCAACTGTAAAGTTTGGTGGAGGAGGAATAATGGTCTGTGGCTGTTTTTCAAGGTTCGGGCCCCTTAGTTCCAGTGAAGGGAAATCTTAACTCTACAGCATACAATTACATTCTAGACGATTCTGTGCTTCCAGCTCTGTGGGAACAGTTTGGGGAAGTCCCTTTCCTGTTTCAGCATGACAATGCCCCCGTGCACAAAGCGAGATCCATACAGAAATGGTATGCCGAGATTGGTGTGGAAGAACTTGGCTGACCCGCACAGAGCCCTGACCTCAACCCCATCGAACACCTGAATTGGAACGCTGACTGCGAGTCAGGCCTAATCACCCAACATCACTAATGCCCTTGTAGCTGAATGGAAGCAAGGGTCCGCAGCAATGTTCCAACATCTAGTGGAAAGCCTTCCCAGAAGAGGCTGTTATAGCAGCAATGTTCCAACATCTAGTGGAAAGCCTTCCCAGAAGAGGCTGTTATAGCAGCAATGTTCCAACATCTAGTGGAAAGCCTTCCCAGAAGAGGCTGTTATAGCAGCAATGTTCCAACATCTAGTGGAAAGCCTTCCCAGAAGAGGCTGTTATAGCAGCAATGTTCCAACATCTAGTGGAAAGCCTTCCCAGAAGAGGCTGTTATAGCAGCAATGTTCCAACATCTAGTGGAAAGCCTTCCCAGAAGAGGCTGTTATAGCAGCAATGTTCCAACATCTAGTGGAAAGCCTTCCCAGAAGAGGCTGTTATAGCAGCAATGTTCCAACATCTAGTGGAAAGCCTTCCCAGAAGAGGCTGTTATAGCAGCAATGTTCCAACATCTAGTGGAAAGCCTTCCCAGAAGAGGCTGTTATAGCAGCAATGTTCCAACATCTAGTGGAAAGCCTTCCCAGAAGAGGCTGTTATAGCAGCAATGTTCCAACATCTAGTGGAAAGCCTTCCCAGAAGAGGCTGTTATAGCAGCAATGTTCCAACATCTAGTGGAAAGCCTTCCCAGAAGAGGCTGTTATAGCAGCAATGTTCCAACATCTAGTGGAAAGCCTTCCCAGAAGAGGCTGTTATAGCAGCAATGTTCCAACATCTAGTGGAAAGCCTTCCCAGAAGAGGCTGTTATAGCAGCAATGTTCCAACATCTAGTGGAAAGCCTTCCCAGAAGAGGCTGTTATAGCAGCAATGTTCCAACATCTAGTGGAAAGCCTTCCCAGAAGAGGCTGTTATAGCAGCAATGTTCCAACATCTAGTGGAAAGCCTTCCCAGAAGAGGCTGTTATAGCAGCAATGTTCCAACATCTAGTGGAAAGCCTTCCCAGAAGAGGCTGTTATAGCAGCAATGTTCCAACATCTAGTGGAAAGCCTTCCCAGAAGAGGCTGTTATAGCAGCAATGTTCCAACATCTAGTGGAAAGCCTTCCCAGAAGAGGCTGTTATAGCAGCAATGTTCCAACATCTAGTGGAAAGCCTTCCCAGAAGAGGCTGTTATAGCAGCAATGTTCCAACATCTAGTGGAAAGCCTTCCCAGAAGAGGCTGTTATAGCAGCAATGTTCCAACATCTAGTGGAAAGCCTTCCCAGAAGAGGCTGTTATAGCAGCAAAGGTGGACCAACTCCATATGAATACCCATGATTTTGGAATGCGATGTTCGACATGTCCACATACTTTTGGCCATATATATAAACCAACACATACACTAGTTACACACACCTGGGAACAGGTACACAACACAAACATCCTGACCCTCTCTTTCCCTCCCTCTCTCCTCTACAGAGCAGTCTCGTCGTGATGACCTGGAGTCTCTTGGCTATGTCCTGATGTACTTCAACCTGGGCAGTCTGCCCTGGCAGGGCCTGAAGGCTGCCACTAAGAGACAGAAGTACGAACGCATCAGTGAGAAGAAGATGTCTACCCCCATCGAGGTCCTCTGTAAGGGATATCCATGTGAGTAGTTGAAAGGCCTGTCTGTGGCTGGAAGTTGATGGGGGTTTCTGAAGTCAAAACAGATCGTTTTTGCATAGTAGATCCTTGTACATGTAGAATTTCCACTCCCAGTCTTTGAAAGTGGATAGCTCTTCTGTGGTCCAAAGTGTGATGGATAGGGTTAGGAGTTTATCCTGAGCATGTGACCTAACCAGGAAGAAAGCTGATCAGATTCAGACAATCTGTTTGTAGTGTATGTCTTGTTGTCTTGGAGACTAGAGGATTCACATTCAGGCATTTTATTCCACATATGTATTATACAACTGGATTTATAAAAAGAGCTGTATTTTGACCCGTCCTCTCCTTTCTCCTCTCAGCGGAGTTTGCCACGTACCTGAACTTCTGCCGTTCTCTGCGGTTCGATGACAAGCCAGACTACTCGTACCTCAGACAGCTGTTCAGAAACCTGTTCCACAGACAAGGCTTCTCCTACGACTACGTCTTCGACTGGAACATGCTCAAGTTTGTGAGTAACATCTCTGCTACGTCGGATTCATCACAATACTTTGTACACTCGTTCACTACTTCCCACAAATCTGAAAAGTGTTGGGATTGGTGGAGACATGGGCTAGTGGGAGTTTCCACTGTATTTCTTATTCCATTTTTTTTCAAGTCAGTGAAGTGAACCAGTGCACACTTTAGGAGGAAGGAGAGGTAATTGAGACATAGCAATGGAATGTCCAAGGTGGCCACCATGAATAGCAGTGGTGTCCCTGGCAACGGCAGCCATTTTGAATGCTGACTGAGCAAGTTCCTGGTCAATAAGATCCCATGGTGTTGTTGTGATAGTGAAGGGTTGGGAGGTGGGACAGAGTGACCGTTGTCTCCATGGTGTTGTTGTGATAGTGAAGGGTTGGGAGGTGGGACAGTGTGACCGTTGTCTCCATGGTGTTGTTGTGATAGTGAAGGGTTGGGAGGTGGGACAGTGTGACCGTTGTCTCCATGGTGTTGTTGTGATAGTGAAGGGTTGGGAGGTGGGACAGTGTGACCGGTGTTGTTGTGATAGTGAAGGGTTGGGAGGTGGGACAGTGGGACCGTTGTCTCCATGGTGTTGTGATAGTGAAGGGTTGGGAGGTGGGACAGTGTGACCGTTGTCTCCATGGTGTTGTTGTGATAGTGAAGGGTTGGGAGGTGGGACAGTGTGACCGTTGTCTCCATGGTGTTGTTGTGATAGTGAAGGGTTGGGAGGTGGGACAGTGTGACCGTTGTCTCCATGGTGTTGTTGTGATAGTGAAGGGTTGGGAGGTGGGACAGTTGTCTCCATGGTGTTGTGATAGTGAAGGGTTGGGAGGTGGGACAGTGTGACCGTTGTCTCCATGGTGTTGTTGTGATAGTGAAGGGTTGGGAGGTGGGACAGTGTGACCGGTGTCTCCATGGTGTTGTTGTGATAGTGAAGGGTTGGGAGGTGGGACAGTGTGACCGTTGTCTCCATGGTGTTGTTGTGATAGTGAAGGGTTGGGAGGTGGGACAGTGTGACCGTTGTCTCCATGGTGTTGTTGTGATAGTGAAGGGTTGGGAGGTGGGACAGTGTGACCGTTGTCTCCATGGTGTTGTTGTGATAGTGAAGGGTTGGGAGGTGGGACAGTGGGACCGTTGTCTCCATGGTGTTGTTGTGATAGTGAAGGGTTGGGAGGTGGGACAGTGTGACTGTTGTCTCCATGGTGTTGTTGTGATAGTGATAGGTTGGGAGGTGGGACAGAGTGTGACCGTTGTTTCCATGGTGTTGTATGTCTCTGTGTGTACAGGGCGCCAACAGGGCAGCGGAGGATGCAGAGAGGGAGAGGAGAGCCGGTGAGGACAGACTGAGACAGGGACAGGCCAGGGCCCCTGCAGGGGCCAGAGGGATTCCCTCCGCCTCCGGACGACCCAGAGGAGCACAGGACGCAGCCGCACCCGCACCCCTTACGCCGACCTCACACACAGGTTAGTGAAAACACACATACCTCACACACAGGTTAGTGAAAACACACATACCTCACACACAGGTTAGTGAAAACACACATACCTCACACACAGGTTAGTGAAAACACACATACCACACACACAGGTTAGTGAAAACACACATACCACACACACAGGTTAGTGAAAACACACATACCTCACACACAGGTTAGTGAAAACACACATACCTCACACACAGGTTAGTGAAAACACACATACCTCACACACAGGTTAGTGAAAACACACATACCTCACACACAGGTTAGTGAAAACACACATACCTCACACACAGGTTAGTGAAAACACACATACCTCACACACAGGTTAGTGAAAACACACATACCTCACACACAGGTTAGTGAAAACACACATACCTCACACACAGGTTAGTGAAAACACACATACCTCACACACAGGTTAGTGAAAACACACATACCTCACACACAGGTTAGTGAAAACACACATACCTCACACACAGGTTAGTGAAAACACACATACCTCACACACAGGTTAGTGAAAACACACATACCTCACACACAGGTTAGTGAAAACACACATACCTCACACACAGGTTAGTGAAAACACACATACCTCACACACAGGTTAGTGAAAACACACATACCTCACACACAGGTTAGTGAAAACACACATACCTCACACACAGGTTAGTGAAAACACACATACCACACACACAGGTTAGTGAAAACACACATACCTCACACACAGGTTAGTGAAAACACACATACCTCACACACAGGTTAGTGAAAACACACATACCACACACACAGGTTAGTGAAAACACACATACCTCACACACAGGTTAGTGAAAACACACATACCTCACACACAGGTTAGTGAAAACACACATACCACACACACAGGTTAGTGAAAACACACATACCTCACACACAGGTTAGTGAAAACACACATACCTCACACACAGGTTAGTGAAAACACACATACCTCACACACAGGTTAGTGAAAACACACATACCTCACACACAGGTTAGTGAAAACACACATACCTCACACACAGGTTAGTGAAAACACACATACCTCACACACAGGTTAGTGAAAACACACATACCTCACACACAGGTTAGTGAAAACACACATACCTCACACACAGGTTAGTGAAAACACACATACCACACACACAGGTTAGTGAAAACACACATACCTCACACACAGGTTAGTGAAAACACACATACCTCACACACAGGTTAGTGAAAACACACATACCTCACACACAGGTTAGTGAAAACACACATACCTCACACACAGGTTAGTGAAAACACACATACCTCACACACAGGTTAGTGAAAACACACATACCTCACACACAGGTTAGTGAAAACACACATACCTCACACACAGGTTAGTGAAAACACACATACCTCACACACAGGTTAGTGAAAACACACATACCTCACACACAGGTTAGTGAAAACACACATACCTCACACACAGGTTAGTGAAAACACACATACCTCACACACAGGTTAGTGAAAACACACATACCTCACACACAGGTTAGTGAAAACACACATACCTCACACACAGGTTAGTGAAAACACACATACCACACACACAGGTTAGTGAAAACACACATACCTCACACACAGGTTAGTGAAAACACACATACCACACACACAGGTTAGTGAAAACACACATACCTCACACACAGGTTAGTGAAAACACACATACCTCACACACAGGTTAGTGAAAACACACATACCACACACACAGGTTAGTGAAAACACACATACCTCACACACAGGTTAGTGAAAACACACATACCTCACACACAGGTTAGTGAAAACACACATACCTCACACACAGGTTAGTGAAAACACACATACCTCACACACAGGTTAGTGAAAACACACATACCTCACACACAGGTTAGTGAAAACACACATACCTCACACACAGGTTAGTGAAAACACACATACCTCACACACAGGTTAGTGAAAACACACATACCTCACACACAGGTTAGTGAAAACACACATACCACACACACAGGTTAGTGAAAACACACATACCTCACACACAGGTTAGTGAAAACACACATACCTCACACACAGGTTAGTGAAAACACACATACCTCACACACAGGTTAGTGAAAACACACATACCTCACACACAGGTTAGTGAAAACACACATACCTCACACACAGGTTAGTGAAAACACACATACCTCACACACAGGTTAGTGAAAACACACATACCTCACACACAGGTTAGTGAAAACACACATACCTCACACACAGGTTAGTGAAAACACACATACCTCACACACAGGTTAGTGAAAACACACATACCTCACACACAGGTTAGTGAAAACACACATACCTCACACACAGGTTAGTGAAAACACACATACCTCACACACAGGTTAGTGAAAACACACATACCTCACACACAGGTTAGTGAAAACACACATACCTCACACACAGGTTAGTGAAAACACACACACAGGTTAGTGAAAACACTGAATTGGTTAAATAAAGGTTGATCACCAGGTATGCAGATGTCTCTCTCTCTCTAACCTCAGGTGTCTGTCCTCTATCCCAGGTATGGAGGTCTCTAACCCAGGTATCTGTCCTCTATCCCAGGTATGGAGAACTCTCTCTCTAACCCCAGGTATCTGTCCTCTATCCCAGGTATGGAGGTCTCTAACCCCAGGTATCTGTCCTCTATCCCAGGTATGGAGGTCTCTAACCCAGGTATCTGTCCTCTATCCCAGGTATGGAGGTCTCTCTCTAACCTCAGGTATCTGTCCTCTATCCCAGGTATGGAGGAGTATCTCTCTAACCTCAGGTATCTGTCCTCTATCCCAGGTATGGAGGAGTATCTCTCTAACCTCAGGTATCTGTCCTCTATCCCAGGTATGGAGGTCTCTAACCCCAGGTGTCTGTCCTCTATCCCAGGTATGGAGGTCTCTAACCCCAGGTGTCTGTCCTCTATCCCAGGTATGGAGGTCTCTAACCCAGGTATCTGTCCTCTATCCCAGGTATGGAGGTGTATCTCTCTCTCTAACCCCAGGTGTCTGTCCTCTATCCCAGGTATGGAGGTCTCTAACCCAGGTATCTGTCCTCTATCCCAGGTATGGAGGTGTATCTCTCTCTCTAACCCCAGGTATCTGTCCTCTATCCCAGGTATGGAGGTCTCTAACCCAGGTGTCTGTCCTCTATCCCAGGTATGGAGGTCTCTAACCCAGGTGTCTGTCCTCTATCCCAGGTATGGAGGTCTCTAACCCAGGTATCTGTCCTCTAACCCAGGTATGGAGGTCTCTAACCCAGGTATCTGTCCTCTATCCCAGGTATGGAGGTCTCTAACCCAGGTATCTGTCCTCTAACCCAGGTATCTGTCCTCTATCCCAGGTATGGAGGTCTCTAACCCAGGTATCTGTCCTCTATCCCAGGTATGGAGGTCTCTAACCCCAGGTATCTGTCCTCTATCCCAGGTATGGAGAACTCTCTCTCTAACCCCAGGTATCTGTCCTCTATCCCAGGTATGGAGGTCTCTAACCTCAGGTATCTGTCCTCTATCCCAGGTATGGAGGTCTCTAACCCAGGTATCTGTCCTCTATCCCAGGTATGGAGGTCTCTAACCCAGGTATCTGTCCTTTATCCCAGGTATGGAGGTCTCTAACCTCAGGTATCTGTCCTCTATCCCAGGTATGGAGGTCTCTAACCCAGGTATCTGTCCTCTATCCCAGGTATGGAGGTCTCTAACCTCAGGTATCTGTCCTCTATCCCAGGTATGGAGGTCTCTAACCCAGGTATCTGTCCTCTATCCCAGGTATGGAGGTCTCTAACCTCAGGTATCTGTCCTCTATCCCAGGTATGGAGGTCTCTAACCCAGGTATCTGTCCTCTATCCCAGGTATGGAGGTCTCTCTCTCTAACCCCAGGTATCTGTCCTCTATCCCAGGTATGGAGGTCTCTAACCCCAGGTATCTGTCCTCTATCCCAGGTATGGAGGTCTCTAACCCAGGTATCTGTCCTCTATCCCAGGTATGGAGGTCTCTAACCCAGGTATCTGTCCTCTATCCCAGGTATGGAGGTCTCTCTCTCTAACCCCAGGTATCTGTCCTCTATCCCAGGTATGGAGGTCTCTAACCCCAGGTATCTGTCCTCTATCCCAGGTATGGAGGTCTCTAACCCCAGGTGTCTGTCCTCTATCCCAGGTATGGAGGTCTCTAACCCAGGTATCTGTCCTCTATCCCAGGTATGGAGGTGTATCTCTCTCTCTAACCCCAGGTGTCTGTCCTCTATCCCAGGTATGGAGGTCTCTAACCCAGGTATCTGTCCTCTATCCCAGGTATGGAGGTGTATCTCTCTCTCTAACCCCAGGTATCTGTCCTCTATCCCAGGTATGGAGGTCTCTAACCCAGGTGTCTGTCCTCTATCCCAGGTATGGAGGTCTCTAACCCAGGTGTCTGTCCTCTATCCCAGGTATGGAGGTCTCTAACCCAGGTATCTGTCCTCTAACCCAGGTATGGAGGTCTCTAACCCAGGTATCTGTCCTCTATCCCAGGTATGGAGGTCTCTAACCCAGGTATCTGTCCTCTAACCCAGGTATCTGTCCTCTATCCCAGGTATGGAGGTCTCTAACCCAGGTGTCTGTCCTCTATCCCAGGTATGGAGGTCTCTAACCCCAGGTATCTGTCCTCTATCCCAGGTATGGAGGTGTATCTCTCTCTCTAACCCCAGGTATCTGTCCTCTATCCCAGGTATGGAGGTCTCTAACCCAGGTATCTGTCCTCTAACCCAGGTATGGAGGTCTCTAACCCCAGGTATCTGTCCTCTATCCCAGGTATGGAGGTCTCTAACCCCAGGTATCTGTCCTCTATCCCAGGTATGGAGGAGTCTCTCTAACCCAGGTATCTGTCCTCTAACCCCAGGTATCTGTCCTCTAACCCAGGTATCTGTCCTCTAACCCAGGTATCTGTCCTCTAACCCAGGTATGGAGGTCTCTAACCCAGGTATCTGTCCTCTAACCCCAGGTATCTGTCCTCTAACCCAGGTATGGAGGTTTCTAACCCAGGTATCTGTCCTCTAACCCAGGTATGGAGGTCTCTAACCCCAGGTATCTGTCCTTTATCCCAGGTATGGAGGTCTCTAACCCAGGTATCTGTCCTCTAACCCCCAGGTATCTGTCCTCTATCCCAGGTATGGAGGTCTCTAACCCAGGTATCTGTCCTCTATCCCAGGTATGGAGCGAGAGAGGAAGGTCAGCATGCGTCTTCATCGTGGAGCTCCTGTCAACATCTCCTCCTCAGACCTGACTGGACGACAGGACTCACGCATGTCCACCTCACAGGTAATGACACAAACACACAGGTTAGACACACCACCACACACACAACACCCCGTATTTCCACCTCACAGGTTAGACTCTCACACACTTCTCCCAGGTCTGAAAACGTCGTCATGTTTCTAGCCTTGTTTTAATTGTTCTTCGTTCCTTTACAACTCTCGCTGATGACACTTTAACGATCAGCACCGCAGGGCGTCCACAACGATCAGCACCGCAGGGCTCAAACAGTCACACAGGAATGTGAAACCTTTTCACTGGCATCATAAAAACATGACAGTAATGTTGCAGGGTGTCAGTGTTTCCCCTATATTCATTTAGCAGTGGCGGGCCACCGCTGAAGAATAAAATAAAAAGTGTACACTTAGAGGACTTAAACCAGATATATAAAGTATGTAGAAAAGATAACAGACGGATATATATTATACATGAGATCATCTTTGAGAACTAACAATCACCAATATAAAAACTCGACGTTCAGGGAGAATCAGAAATTAAAACACGTTAGTTCCTAATGTTTGAGTCACTCAGATGGCATAGGAACACGGCGTAGGGACACGGCATAGGGACACGGCGTAGGAACACGGGCATAGGAACACGGGCATAGGAACACGGCATAGGAACACGGGCATAGGAACACGGGCATAGGAACACGGGCATAGGAACACGGCATAGGAACACGGGCATAGGAACACGGGCATAGGAACACGGCATAGGAACACGGGCATAGGAACACGGGCATAGGAACACGGCATAGGAACACGGCATAGGAACACGGCATAGGAACACGGGCATAGGAACACGGGCATAGGAACACGGGCATAGGAACACGGCGTAGGAACACGGGCATAGGAACACGGCGTAGGAACACGGCGTAGGAACACGGCGTAGGGACACGGCGTAGGGACACGGCGTAGGGACACGGCGTAGGGACACGGCGTAGGGACACGGGCATAGGAACACGGCGTAGGAACACGGGCATAGGAACACGGCGTAGGAACACGGCGTAGGAACACGGCGTAGGAACACGGCGTAGGAACACGGCGTAGGGACACGGCGTAGGGACACGGCGTAGGGACACGGCGTAGGGACACGGCGTAGGGACACGGCGTAGGGACACGGCGTAGGAACACGGCATAGGGACACGGCGTAGGAACACGGCGTAGGGACACGGCATAGGGACACGGCATAGGGACACGGCGTAGGAACACGGCGTAGGGACACGGCGTAGGAACACGGGCATAGGAACACGGCGTAGGAACACGGCGTAGGAACACGGCGTAGGAACACGGCGTAGGAACACGGCGTAGGGACACGGCGTAGGGACACGGCGTAGGGACACGGCGTAGGGACACGGCGTAGGGACACGGCGTAGGGACACGGCATAGGGACACGGCGTAGGAACACGGCGTAGGGACACGGCGTAGGAACACGGGCATAGGGACACGGCATAGGGACACGGCATAGGGACACGGCGTAGGAACACGGCGTAGGGACACGGCGTAGGAACACGGCGTAGGAACACGGCGTAGGAACACGGCATAGGAACACGGCCATAGGAACACGGCGTAGGAACACGGCATAGGAACACGGCCATAGGAACACGCCGTAGGAACACGGCATAGGAACACGGCGTAGGAACACGGCCATAGGAACACGCCGTAGGAACACGGGCATAGGAACACGCCGTAGGAACACGGGCATAGGAACACGCCGTAGGAACACGGGCATAGGAACACGGCATAGGAACACGGCGTAGGAACACGCCATAGGAACACGCCATAGGAACACGCCATAGGAACACGGCCATAGGAACACGCCGTAGGAACACGGCCATAGGAACACGCCGTAGGAACACGGGCATAGGAACACGCCGTAGGAACACGGCGTAGGGACACGGCGTAGGGACACGGCGTAGGAACACGGCGTAGGAACACGGCATAGGAACACGGCAAAATGTGTAGAATTGCAGTAAACTAAAGTCCTGGGTGTGGCTCAGAGACCGGCTCTGAAACTCTGTGAATAAGCAGTGGAATGGCTAGAGAAAAAAATATTCTGGGTTCTATATTCTGGGTTCTATATTCTGGGTTCTATATTCTGGGTTCTATATTCTGTGCTTGTTCATAATGTTTGGTCTAAACAAGGCACCGCTCCAATCAAAGAATCTGTCAACGTCTAGCTAGTTTAGTTTATACAGACCCTCATGACGAACAGTCGCTGGCGTTATCGGTGTGTGACTGGTAACACCATATGGCTAAGCTGGCTGTCTGTTGGCATGAACATGGTGAGAGGGGTCATGCTGTGTCGTGTCAATATTATGGGATTTATGAAGATCTAGGACAGGTAACCACGGTAACTAATATTTCATTGGGGGGGTGTTTCAACAAAATGGTGTCCAAGATTCATAATCGTACACTACATGACAAAAGTATGTGGACACCTGCTCGTCAAACATCTCATTCCAAAATCATGGGTATTAATATTGAGTCGGTCCCCCGTTTGCTGCTATAACAGCCTCCAGTCTTCTGGGAAGGCTTTCCACTAGATGTCGGAACATTGCTGCAGGGGGACTTGCTTCCATTCAGCCATGAGCATGAGTGATGTTGGGTGATTAGGCCTGACTCGCAGTCAGCGTTCCAATCAATCCCAAAGGTTTTCAATGGAGTTGAGGTCAGGGCTTTGTGCAGGCCAGTCAAGTTCTTCCACACCGATCTAGACAAACTATTTCTGTGTGGACCTCGCTTTGTGCACGGGGACATTGTCATGCTGAAACAGGAAAGGGCCTTCCCCAAACTGTTGCCACAGAGTTGGAAGCACAGAATCGTCTAGAATGTCATTGTAGCGTTAAGATTTCCCTTCACTGGAACTAAGGGGCCGAGCCCGAACCATGAAAAACAGCCCCAGACCATTATTCTTCCTCCACCAAACTTTACAGTTGGCACTATGCATTGGGCAGGTAGCGTTCTCCTGGCATCCGCCAAACCCAGAATCGTCTGTCAGACTGCAAGATGGTGATTCATCGCTCCAGAGTCCAATGGCGGCGAGCTTTACACCACTCCAGCCAATTCTTGGCTTGTGTGCGGCTGCTCGGCCATGGAAACCCATTTCATGAAGCTCCCGACTAACAGTTCTTGTGCTGAAGTTGCTTCCAGGGGCAGTTTGGAACTCAGCAGTGAGTGTTGCAACTGAGGACAGATGATCTTTGCGCGTTTCAGCACTCGGCGGTCCCGTTCTGTTAGCTTGTGTGGCCTACCACTTTGCTGCTGAGCCTTTGTTTCTCCGAGACGTTTCCACTTCACAATAATAGCACTTACAGTAGACCGGGGAAGCTCTAGCAGGGCAGAAATTTGACCAACTGACTTGTTGGAAAGCACTTTGTAAGTCACTGAGCTCTTCAGTATGGGCCATTTCTACTGCCACTGTTTGTCTATGGAGATTGCATGGCTGTGTGCTCGATTTTATACACCTGTCAGCAATGGGTGTGGCTGAAATAGATGAATCTACTAATTTGAAGGGGTGTCCACATACTTTTGTGTGTGTATATATAGTGTATTGAATGGAGATGAACAAAAAGTCTCTATATAAGTTTGGTGCAGAAACCACTCCAGCACTTTTCAACCTCCATCTAATACTGATTAAATACCCTACTACACTTAATTTTAGAAACATTTAGACATCTTGGCATCTTTATAGCATCTTTTAGTAATGTGCTGCCAGACAATTCTAGTCCTGTTTTCCCTCCTAACAAGTTGGTCCACCACAACAGCATTGTTCAACCTCTAACTGTATTCTCCTAACAGTCACACATCTTGGCTTCTTCATAGCATGTTTTTTAGGTCGCTTCTCAAATGGAACCCTAATCCCTCTATGGTGCACTACTAGGGCGCTGGTTAAAAGTATTGTACGATACTGTGCATTAGGACAGTATTCAGACCCCTTGACTTTTTCCACATTTTGTTACGTTACAGCCTTATTATGAAATGGATTAAATTGTTTTTTTTTTCTTCATCAATCTACACACAATACCCCATAATGACATCACAATAGCCCATAATGACATCACAATACCCCATAATGACAAAGCAATTTACATAAGTATTCAGAACCTTTACTCAGTAATTTGTTGAAGCAACTTTAGCAGCGATTACAGCGTTGATTCTTCTTGGGTATGACGCTACAAGCTTTGCACACCTGTATTTGGGGAGTTTCTCCCATTCATCTCTGGAGATCCTCTCAAGCTCTGGCAGGTCGGATGAGAAGTGTCGCTGCACAGCTATTTTCAGGTGTCTCCAGAGATGTTAAATTGTGTTCAAGTCTAGGCTCTGGCTGGGTCACTCAAGGACATTCAGTGACTTGTCCCGAAGCCACTCTTGCATTTTCTTGGCTGTGTGCTTAGGGTCGTTGTCCTGTTGGAAGGTGAATCTTCTCCTCAGTCTGAGGTCCTGAGCGCTCTGGAGCAGGTTTCATCAAGGATCTCTGTACTTTGCTCTGTTCAAATTTCCCTTAATCCTGACTAGTCTCCCAGTCCATGCCGCTGAAAAACATTCGCACAGCATGATACTGCCACCACCATGCTTCACCATAGGGATGATGCTAGGTTTCCTCCAGACGTGACACTTGGCATTCAGTCCAAAGACTTCAATCTTGGTTTCATCAGACCAGAGAATCTTGTTTCTCATGGTCTGAGAGTCCTTTAGGTGCCTTTTGGCAAACTCCAAGCGGGCTGTCGTGCTTTTTACTGAGGAGTGGCTTCCGTCTGGCCACTCTACCATAAAGGCCTGATTGGTAGAGTGCTGCAGAGATTGGTGTCCTTGTGGAAGGTTCTCCATCTCCACAAAGGCACTCTGGAGCTCTATCAAAGTGACCATCGGGTTCTTGTTCACCTCCCTGACCAAGTCCCTTCTCTCCCGATTGCTCAGTTTGGCCAGCTCTAGCTCTTAGTGATTCCAAACTTCTTCCATTTAAGAATGATGGAGGCCACTGTGTTCTTGGGGACCTTCAATGCTGCAGAAATGTTTTGGTACCCTTCCCCAGACCCGTGCCTCGACACAATCCTGTCTCGGAGCTCTACGGACAATTCCTTCGACCTCATGGCTTAGTTTTTGCTCTGACATGCAATGTCAACTGTGGGACATTATATAGACAGGTGTGTGCCTTTCCAAATCATGTCCAATCAATTGAAGTTGTAGAAACATCTCAAGGATGATCAATGGAAACAGGATGCATCTGAGCTCAATTTCGAGTCTGAATACTTTTGTTTTGTCTTCGTCATTAATGGGTAGATTGATTGAGGTAAAACATTTAATTTAATCAATTTTAGAATAAGAGTAACGTAGCAAAATGTAGAACAAGGGGAAGGGGTCTGAATACTTTCTGAATGTACTGTAATGTGGAATAGAATCCCATTTGGAACACACCTTTTAGTAATGTGCTATTAGCCAATTGTAGTGTTGTTTTACCTCACACTCGGTTGTCTCCCCCTCACCGCCCCCCCTCCTCTCACCAACTCAGAATAGCATTTCCTTCGATCATCATCTCAGAAAGTAGCAGCTCGTCACTTCCTGGTGTGAACGGCTGGCTGGCTGCACCCGGTGAGTCACCACTGGTATCCCAAATGGCACCCTATTCACTATGTCGTGCACTACTTTTGACCAGGTCCTATAGGGGTAGTGGTCGGGAAGTAGTGCACTATAATATAGGGGAAAGGATGCCGTTTTGGATACAGTCATGTTAGGTGTGGGTGTAGGTGTCCCTTCAACCTCACACTAATCCCCCTCCCTTTAGTGATATCTATAGGCTTCAGGCGTCCGCAGGCTTCTGGTTAACACTAGGGATTCGTCAATGAAGTGTTTGTTGTCATTCAATGAGAGAGGAGTCGTTTTTTTTTCATGCACATTTCTTTCATTGAGAAATACTCCACCGAACTTAGAGAGAACTCCAAGAACTCTTTGGCAAAAACTTCAATTTATGACAGATTTCTGGAGTTATCTCAAATTAATTCTGGCTACGGCGTCTCAAGATGGACAAACAGGTACTATTGCCGCTTTTTTCTTGTTTTTCAAGCAAAGGTTTTTTTAAGGGAGTATCCGAGCACACTCGTTGGGTTCGCCTAGCCGAGTTTAGCTAGGCTTCAGATGAACGGAAGCATGCTGACGCCTTGAGGCTACGTCTTGATAGTCTAAAGACTATTTCACCCCCCCCTATAGAAATATCTATGGGTTAGGCTACGTCTTGATAGCCACACTGTTACCATACCTTCTTTAGACTGTCAGCTCCCAACCTCACCCTAACCCCCTATAGAAACAGGTCACATCTCAATAGTCTATAGCCAAGTCTATATATAGTATGACTCAGGTCTAAAGTGACTTGACAGGTGAAAAGGTGAAACAGACAGGTGTCTGTGACAGGTGAAAAGGTATTTTACACCCAGATATACAGAGTATGCCATAGTAGAAACACCCCGTAAGGCTCCACTCTGGAAACTCCGGTTCTGGAGAGACCGAAACATTCCATTCTGGAACTCTTGGTGATGTAATAATGAAGAGATGGAGTTCTATCCACAGATTCAGTTCCATGTTCTTTCCATGTTCCACATTCCCCAATGAATAGGAATTCCAGTTCTCTAGAACAAGGATTCTAACCATCTCTGAACCCTCATGACCTTGTAAAATAGTTCATAACCCCTGTACTTGACCACAGCCCTCCTTAACTAGGTCTGGTTCTCCTCATGACCTTACAAGACTGTAGGATATGGGCTGTATAACATACGTTTTAAGGTAGACCTTCACTGACCCAGACAATACCCTCTGTTAGGTAGTGTTTGGTTTAAGCTCTTCCATTTGCCCTCTGTAGTGGACAGATTGAGACACATCTCATATACTAGGTGGACAATATTCTTCCCATGATCCAGTGCCTTCAGAAGGTATTCACACCCCTTGACTTGATCCAGATTTTGTTATTACATCCTGAATTTAAAATGGATTACATTGAGATTTTGTCACTGATTTATACACAATACATTTTTTAAATCCTAAATACAAAGCCTTATGTTTGGGGAAAATCCAGTACAACACATCTCTGAGTACTGCTCTTCATATTTTCAAGCGTAGTGGTCGCTGCATCATGCTATGGGTATGCTCGTCATCGGCAAGGACTAGGAAGTTAAGGATAAAAAGAAATGGAATAGAGCTAAGCACCGGACAAAACCTGGTTCAGTCTGCTTTCCAACAGACACTGGGAGAGGAATTCACCTTTCAGCAGGACGATAACCTACAACACGAGGCCAAATATACACTGGAGTTGCTCACCAAGAAGACTGTTCCTGAGTGGCCTAGTACAGTTTGGACTTAAATCAGCTTGGACATCTATGGAAAGACCTGAAAATAGCTGTCTAGCCATGATCAACAACCAACCAGACAGAGCATGAAGAATTTTAGAAAGAACAATGTGCACACCTGGATTGAACAATATTTGCATAATCCAGGTGTGCGAAACTCTTAGAGACTTATTACCCAGAAAGACTCCCAACTGTCTCTATATTCTGCTCCCAGGTCACTGCCAAAGGTGATTCTAACATGTATTGACTCAGGTTGAATACTTATCTAATCAAGATATATTAGCGTGTTGTTTTCCATTTAGTTTAAAAAATATATATATATGTTCTTCCACTTTGACGTTTTCTGTAAGTTCTCTGAGATGGGTTGGGTTTCTGTATGTTCTCTGAGATGGGTTGGGTTTCTGTAAGTTCTCTGAGATGGGTTGGGTTTCTGTATGTTCTCTGAGATGGGTTGGGTTTCTGTAAGTTCTCTGAGATGGGTTGGGTTTCTGTAAGTTCTCTGAGATGGTTTGGGTTTCTGTATGTTCTCTGAGATGGTTTGGGTTTCTGTATGTTCTCTGAGATGGTTTGGGTTTCTGTAAGTTCTCTGAGATGGTTTGGGTTCCTGTAAGTTCTCTGAGATGGTTTGGCTTTCTGTAAGTTCTCTGAGATGGGTTGGGTTTCTGTATGTAACAGCCACTGCCAGATGCCTGACTGTATTTATACAGAAATAATTAACTATAATCCACCTGCTGCATCCAAACACCCTCATCCAAACTCATTTCAGTTTGATGTTCTCTAACTAAACGTGTGTGTGTGTGTGTGTGTGTGTGTGTGTGTGTGCGTGCGCGCGCGTGCGTGCGTGCGTGCGTGCGTGCGTGCGTGCGTGCGTGTGCGCCAGCCAGTTGAGGAAATAGAGAAAGTATTGTTGTAATGCTCCAGTGTTCTGGCTGCAACCTGCCCTCCTTATTGAATGGACTGAATACAGCGAACACCTTAAGCATTGGCTGGCATTCACCTGTTACACTATTATACTGTTAATATATACTGTTATATTACTATTAGACTGTTAATATATATACTGTTATATTACTATTAGACTGTTAATATATATACTGTTAGATTACTATTAGACTGTTAATATATATACTGTTATATTACTATTAGACTGTTAATATATATACTGTTATATTACTATTAGACTGTTAATATATATACTGTTATATTACTATTAGACTGTTAATATATATACTGTTATATTACTATTAGACTGTTAATATATATACTGTTATATTACTATTAGACTGTTAATATATATACTGTTATATTACTATTAGACTGTTAATATATATACTGTTATATTACTATTAGACTGTTATATACTGTTATATTACTATTAGACTGTTATATACTGTTATATTACTATTAGACTGTTATATACTGTTATATTACTATTAGACTGTTATATACTGTTATATTACTATTAGACTGTTATATTACTATTAGACTGTTAATATATATACTGTTATATTACTATTAGACTGTTATATACTGTTATATTACTATTAGACTGTTATATACTGTTATATTACTATTAGACTGTTATATACTGTTATATTACTATTAGACTGTTAATATATATACTGTTATATTACTATTAGACTGTTAATATATATACTGTTATATTACTATTAGACTGTTATATACTGTTATATTACTATTAGACTGTTATATACTGTTATATTACTATTAGACTGTTAATATATATACTGTTATTTAAAATAAATATATAATAATGATTTAACCTTTATTTAACTAGGCAAGTCAGTTAAGAACTAATTCTTATTTTCAATGACGGTCTAGGAACAGTGGGTTAACTGCCTTGTTCAGGGGCAGAACGACAGATCTTTACTTTGTCAGCTCGGGGATTCGATCTAGCAACCTTTCGGGTTATTGGGCCAACGCTCTAACCACTAGGCTACCTGTCGCCCCACTGGATGTTCCGTTCGACTCTCTTCCTGTCTAGAGGCATAATCACTGTCCTCTAGTCACGTGAATACATCCTTCAATCAGCTTATAGAAAGACCATGATGTACGTGACAGAAGTGTCTGTTCTGTTCTGTCTCTGTCACTCATGGCCCCTTCTCGCCCTCTAGTGGAGGGAGGCCACATTACAGCCCAGCATCAGTCCTCTCCACATTCCTGTTGCTTATCAAATCACATGTTATTGGTCACACACATATTTAGCAGATGTTATTGGTCCAAACACATATTTAACAGATGTTATTGGTCCAAACACATATTTAGCAGATGTTATTGGTCACATATTTAGCAGATGTTATTGGTCACATACACATATTTAACAGATGTTATTGGTCAGATATTTAACAGATGTTATTGGTCACATATTTAGCAGATGTTATTGGTCACATATTTAGCAGATGTTATTGGTCACATACACATATTTAGCAGATGTTATTGGTCCAAACACATATTTAACAGATGGTATTGGTCCAAACACATATTTAGCAGATGTTATTGGTCACATATTTAACAGATGTTATTGGTCACATATTTAGCAGATGTTATTGGTCGCATACACATATTTAACAGATGTTATTGGTCACATATTTAACAGATGTTATTGGTCACATATTTAGCAGATGTTATTGGTCACATATTTAGCAGATGTTATTGGTCACATATTTAGCAGATGTTATTGGTCACATATTTAGCAGATGTTATTGGTCACATATTTAACAGATGTTATTGGTCACATATTTAGCAGATGTTATTGGTCACATATTTAGCAGATGTTATTGGTCGCATACACATATTTAACAGATGTTATTGGTCACATATTTAGCAGATGTTATTGGTCGCATACACATATTTAACAGATGTTATTGGTCACATATTTAGCAGATGTTATTGGTCGCATACACATATTTAGCAGATGTTATTGCTGCTTAGGAGCTAGAAGCACGTCTACCCTAGTGGTCTCCCGAGTGGTCTGCCCTAGTGGTCTCCCGAGTGGCGCAGCGGTCTAAGGCACTGCTTCTCAGTGCTTGAGGCCTCACTACAGACACTCTGGTTCGATTCCAGGCTGTATCGTAACCGGCTGTGATTGGGAGTCCCATAGGGCGGCGCACAATTGGCCCAGCGTCGTCCGGGTTTGGCCGGTGTAAACCGTCATTGTAAATAATAATTTGGTTAAAAAATGCCCTACAACAGCTTCTATCGCAAGGCCATCAGACTGTTAAATAGCCATCACTAGCCAGCTTCCACCCGGTTATGTAACCCTGCACATTAGAGGCTGCTGCCCCATATACATAGACTTGAAATCACTAGCCACTCTAATAATGGAACACTAGTCATTCAGTTTACATATTTTACATTACTCATCTCATATGTATTGTGAGCGGACCAACTAATTGGGCGTCACTCTAAAGTGGGAAGGTGGAACAAACGAGTCAGGAGTAGGTTTCTTGATTGAACACAATTCTATATTGAGGGCATTTGGTCAACACAAACACTCCAACATAATCAATGAAAATCTTCTTCTCCAGATTAAACAGGAACACAATATGATTGTCTTTTAAACTATAACAAAAGTCACCGGATTGTCACCGTCTTAATGGTTCTTCATAGATAGCTCCTCTCTCTCTCGGTGGCCATCTTCCAGAGTTAGTTCTTCCCCCCCTTCCTGTTGGTTCCATACTCTCTCTTATAGGGGAAGAAGAATATCTCATTAGTAGTGTCAGCTGTGCTCAATTGCCTCTGGTTACCTTGTCTCCCATGCCTTGTTGGGCTACCATCCGTGAGCCCAGCCTGCCCTCTGGTGGTCCTTCCACAGTATATACTGTATTCTATTCTACTGTATCTCAGTCTATGCCGCTTTGACACTGCTCGTCCAAATATGTATATATTCTTAATTCCATTCCTTTACTTAGATTTGTGTGAATTGTTGTGATATTATTTGTTAGATATTACTGCACCGTTTCGCTATACCTGCAATAACATCTGCTAAACATGTGTATGTGACCAATAACATTTGATTTGTGTAGTGAAATGTAGCTTATTCTGTTGGAAATGTGACGTATAGAACTGACATGGATCACTGTTCTACATTACGGAAAATCTAGCCTGGTCCCAGATCTGTCGTCTCCTTCTATAGCCTGGTCCCAGATCTGTTGTCTCCTTCTATAGCCTGGTCCCAGATCTGTCGTCTCCTTCTATAGCCTGGTCCCAGATCTGTTGTCTCCTTCTATAGCCTGGTCCCAGATCAGTTTGTGCTCTTGCCAACTCCATTGCTCCATTGTCAAGCCACCATTACAAGGTGTGACAAGGAGTTTCCATTATAGTACGAACAGGCTGGGGCTCATATCAGACTACAGAGAGATTCTATCTGAACATTCTGGAATGTTACACCTTGCCAAATAATGAGCTCCATCTCATTAATATTCCAGTCTATAAAATATGAATGTCCTCATCATTTGAGTACTTAACCAGCACAGTGGTGAGACAGTGAGTGGTGCTGTCTGGTAATGTGGATGTTATTGACCCCTGCTGGTGCTCTGTCTGTCTGTCTCTATAACCTGGATGTTTGTCGACTATAGACTGTAATATTTGAGGGCTGTCCTCCCTCCCTCCTTGTGTTGTGTTCAACCTCTTACATCCTTCCAAGTCCCATTTTCTAATGTGTAATGTCACTGTTGTATCTATGGCTACTCTACTAACTTCTCTCTCTCTGTCTGTCCCCTCTCTCTCTCTCCTCCAGGCTCTCTCTCGTGTCACCCCCAGTGGCCTCCAGTCAGCAGCCCCTCGATGAGTCCCTCTGTCCCCCATCACCACCATCATCACCCTGGAGGGTTAAACCATGCACGGCCCTAACCATACCACACACCAACACACACTTCAATACCTGTAGGACGCTTACTGAAACAACGAGTCAACCCATCAGATGCCTGGACTCTTACACAATCAACCAATCAAAAGGCAGGACAAGGACCTCTTCATCCGCTATCAACTCCATCCATCCAACCAGCCAATCAAAACACACAGACTGATGCTCTGCCTCTTTGACATCAACTGATCTCTGCTAAGTAACACGCTCATGCCGTTGTAACAGGGTGGACGACACACACACACACACACACACACACACACACACACACACACACACACACACACACACACTCTCACACTCACACACACTCACACACACACGACTCAGAGAGTGTTCAGCCGTACTCTTGATATCACTTTCTGTCAGAGGACGTCTGGCTTTGGACGCGGAGGAGATGAGACGGGGATGGAGGAGGAGAAACGAGAGGGGAAGGAGGGATTTTGTTGCCCCTGGCACACCCAGAACAGTCACTGCCCCCCCCTCTGCTATCGTAAACCCCAGCGAGGACACTGACATGGGGCACACAGACCTACTTAACGCCCCTTACACGCCTCCTCCTCCATCGCTTCTCTCCCTCTCTCCTCCATCGCTTCTCTCCCTCTCTCCTCCTCCATCGCTTCTCTCCTCCTCCATCGCTTCTCTCCTCCTCCATCGCTTCTCTCCTCCGCCATCGCATCTCTCCATTTCTCCTCCTCCATCGCTTCTCTCCCTCTCTCCTCCTCCATCGCTTCTCTCCCTCTCTCCTCCTCCATCGCTTCTCTCCCTCTCTCCTCCTCCATCGCTTCTCTCCCTCTCTCCTCCTCCATCGCTTCTCTCCCTCTCTCCTCCTCCATCGCTTCTCTCCCTCTCTCCTCCTCCATCGCTTCTCTCCCTCTCTCCTCCTCCATCGCTTCTCTCCCTCTCTTCTCCTCCTCCATCGCTTCTCTCCCTCTCTTCTCCTCCTCCATCGCTTCTCTCCCTCTCTTCTCCTCCTCCATCTCCTCTCTCCTCGTGGATGCTGAACCAGATCCTCCCAGTCAGACAGTTACCCTCCAGAGCTGCTGTTGTACTCATAAAGCCATCAGCTTGTTTCTCTTTCCCTCCCTGTTGTCTTTATTGACTTGTTGACTTTTCCTCTGTATTTTAGGTGAAGTTGATTAGAAGTTGTTTGTACTGGCAGTGTTCTGTTCTGACTACACTGACTGCGTGTTGCTGTTTTTATACGCTTGTGAATATCAGCTGACTCATGCCAACTGACAACATGCCAATCATAAATTGTGTCCTAAGTGAAAAGTCAAGTGTGTTTTCTGTTTTAAAGAGCGATAATGGAAGTAATATTGAATGAATAACCCCTAATTTGAAATGAGAGGTCTGTTTGTACAGCAGGAGATGGCCCGGGTTCCATTTTGTGTACTCAAAGACTCTCTTAATCCCCACAATGCAATGCCTAGAAAGAGAGTATTATTCTCCAACTGGACAGTGGGTTTGTAGAAATGTAACACTTTCCAGAGGGAAGACGTTTAATGCGTCCCAAACACCACCCTAGTCCCTATGTGCTCTGGTCGAAGGTGTTTCAAATCCCATGTTGTTGGTCACATACACGTGTTTAACAGATGTGGGTGTTGCTAAGTGCTTGTGGACTGTGTAGGGAATAGGGCACTGTTTGAGACGTGACCTGTTGTTCTTAAGGGGACTGTGTGTGTGACCGTTTTAAATAAGGACTGGTTGTTTGTCCATGGGGGGGGGGGGGGGGGAGGAGGGGGATGTCTTCTCTGCTAGTCTGTCTCTCCATCACCTCGTCTCTCTTCAGCCTCCCCTTCTGCTGTTGGTGTTCTGGGGCTGAAAGCTGTGAATCACCCGTCTCCACTCTCATGTAGCAGTTATTTTGGTTTGTTGTTGAACTTGTTTGGTCAGTTAAATGTGTGTGGGGGGGGGGGGTCTGCTTTAAAACACCTATTTCAACCTATGCTTTCAATCCACCACAATCTCAAACTTGTTTTATTTTTATCAATCAATATTTTACCTTTTTTTTTTTTTTATGTAATGAAACTACGTTTCTAAGAAAAAGTGATCTGATAATTGCCAGGGGGCCAAGTCGGGTTTGGTGCCAGGGGGCCAAGTCGGGTTTGGTGCCAGGGGGCCAAGTCGGGTTTGGTGCCAGGGGGCCAAGTCGAGTTTGGTGCCAGGGGGCCAAGTCGGGTTTGGTGCCAGGGGGCCAAGTCGGATTTGGCGCCAGGGGGCCAAGTCGGGTTTGGTGCCAGAGGGCCAAGTCGGGTTTGGTGCCAGGGGGCCAAGTCGGGTTTGGTGCCAGGGGGCCAAGTCGGGTTTGGTGCCAGGGGGCCAAGTCGGGTTTGGTGCCAGGGGGCCAAGTCGGGTTTGGTGCCAGGGGGCCAAGTCGGGTTTGGTGCCAGGGGGCCAAGTCGGATTTGGCGCCAGGGGGCCAAGTCGGGTTTGGCGCCAGGGGGCCAAGTCGGGTTTGGCGCCAGGGGGCCAAGTCGGGTTTGGTGCCAGGGGGCCAAGTCGGGTTTGGTGCCAGGGGGCCAAGTCGGGTTTGGTGCCAGGGGGCCAAGTCGGATTTGGCGCCAGGGGGCCAAGTCGGGTTTGGCGCCAGGGGGCCAAGTCGGGTTTGGCGCCAGGGGGCCAAGTCGGATTTGGCGCCAGGGGGCCAAGTCGGGTTTGGCGCCAGGGGGCCAAGTCGGGTTTGGCGCCAGGGGGCCAAGTCGGGTTTGGCGCCAGGGGGCCAAGTCGGGTTTGGCGCCAGGGGGCCAAGTCGGATTTGGCGCCAGGGGGCCAAGTCGGGTTTGGTGGATGTACAGTAGACTATCGACCAATGCGACGGTTGTCTCTCTTCTGGTTGTCCTATTGGTTAGTTCAGGAAGAGGGGCCAACCCACTGGTCATATCATTCAGTGTAGTACCGCCTCAGGGTGCTGTAGGCCTTTTCTGTAGTCTGGGTTAAATTGGGTTTAGTGGTAGCCTGTTCCTAGATCAGTTTGTGCTGTCTTGTCAACTTTATCACTCGATGCATTATAATGAGTGACAAGGAGTTGGCAAGAGAGTACAACCAGATCTGGGACCAGACTAGTTTAGTGGTGGGTCTGTCTTCTGTTGTCATGTATATAGGATGTACCTAGTACTCACGGTGAAATATCATGTCTGCATTAGGAGCTGGTAGCAGTTCCAGGATCAGATGTATTGTTTTCCTCCTAATGGTTAAGGTTAGGAGTTAGTTGGATAACCTGATCCTAGATCTGTGGTTAGGGTTAAGTTCTACCTCCAGCTCTGTATTAGCCACTGTGTGTGTAGTATGATGATGATGATGATGAAGGTAGTGTATGGGGGTGGGGGGGAGTGAATGCTTTACTCCATTGTAGTTTTGGGTAAGTTAGTTTTAAACCCTCGAACCGACCGGCTGATGGTCTCAAAAAAAGAAACTCCCACCTCATTCTCTTCAGTGTGGGATTGTGGGTAATGACGACAAAGGTACACTTGTGTTACGTACAGTTGTTTACGTGGGATCTCTTGTTTCTAACTGGGTTTGTCATGTCTTTCCCTCCTTCTCTCTTTATTTCCTTCTTGTTTCGTGTTTGCATTTCTGCGTGGGGACGGACTCCGAAACCTTGCGTTGGTTCCCACAATGCATCACTCACCGAGTCATGGGAAGTCTTGTCGTCAGTTTTGCTCATCATTTGTAATGCCACTGTATTTGTGTATTTTAAAATTGTGTAAATAAATGAATAAGTCCTTGTACACTTGTGTCACTACAGTTTTCATTGATGAGCATGTGGCTCATCAACGTTGTTAGACTCTGTTTTATAACGTTGTTAGACTCTGTTTTATAACGTTGTTAGACTCTGTTTTATAACGTTGTTAGACTCTGTTTTATAACGTTGTTAGACTCTGTTTTATAACGTTGTTAGACTCTGTTTTATAACGTTGTTAGACTCTGTTTTATAACGTTGTTAGACTCTGTTTTATAATGCTGTTAGACTCTGTTTTATAACGCTGTTAGACTCTGTTTTATAACGTTGTTAGACTCTGTTTTATAACGTTGTTAGACTCTGTTTTATAACGTTGTTAGACTCTGTTTTATAACGTTGTTAGACTCTGTTTTATAACGTTGTTAGACTCTGTTTTATAACGTTGTTAGACTCTGTTTTATAACGTTGTTAGACTCTGTTTTACAACGTTGTTAGACTGTTTAATAACGTTGTTAGACTCTGTTTTATAACGCTGTTAGACTCTGTTTTGTAGCGCTGTTAGACTCTGTTTTATAGTGTTAGAAGCTAGTCTAGTCTTCAAGCTGAACAGAAGTTGGTGTGAACATAGTATGGACAATCTGTACCACTGTAGTCCCCCACTAAGTGGCGCTGTGGGACAACAGGCCTCTTCCCCATCTACCCACTGCTGTAACAGGACAGTTAAACAAGTCTATATTAATCATGTTTGCATCGGAGAGCGAGATCGCCGAGTCCCGTGTCAGCGGGGGCCCTCGTGTATGGCTCTGTGTTGTTTTCGGTCGAAGCGTGAAGCATAAAATGCATTGAGTTGGTCTGGTAGAGGGACATCGTTGGGCAGCCCACGACTGGGTCTTCCTTTTAGAATCTGTAATGGGCTGTGAGCCCTGCCACATGCGGAGCCTGTGTAATATGATTCCACCTTGTCTGATGGCTCTGAGGAGGTCGTAGCAGGACTTGTTCCTGTCCTCAGCCGTAGCCTCTGGGTTGGCTACCATAGCTCTGTGTGTGGTAGCCCTGTCCTTTAGTTTAGCACCAACCTCTGTGTTAATCCTGGGCTTTTGATTGGGGGCAGCAGCGAACCTTCACTCTGGGGACAACGTCGGCGATGCATTTCCTTATGAAGCCGGTGACTGAGGCCAGTCCAGTCAGCGCTAGCGAAGCAGTCTTATAGCATAGTCTCGTTAGTCACTAGTTACCACAGCCACAAAGTCATAAATCCCGCCTATTTCTACAATTCATCTTCTTAAAGTGATTGTAAACCTAACTGCTTAACCACACTGCTAACCTTTTGCCTAACCCTAACCTTTTGCCTAACCCTAACCTTAACCCTAACCCTAACCTTTTGCCTAACCCTAACCTTAACCCTAACCTTAACCCTAACCCTAACCTTTTGCCTAACCTTAACCCTAACCCTAACCTTAACCCTAACCCTAACCTTTTGCCTTTGCCTAACCCTAACCTTAAATGAATACCAAAAACTAGTGATAACCCATATCCTCCGACACGAAGGACAATTTCTCAACGGAACACGTCACTGGTACTTCCTGTTTGAGCTTCTGCTCGTAGAAGACAGGAAGCAGTAGTATAGAGTCATGATCTGATTTGCCGAAGGGGGGACACGGGAGGGCCTTGTATGCTTGCTTGTGGTTAGAGTGACAGTGGTTTAGTACTGTATCGACCCTAGTGGTGAAGGAGACATGTTGATTGAAGTTGGGCATTACCTGTCTTAAAATAGATTCCCCAGTACTTTTGTATACTTTTTAGCCAGTAGTTCTGAAAGTAGCGCTCACGAGCCAAAAGTGGTCCCCGTACTACGGCACATACTGTATGTGCAGATCCAGTATGCGCACCACGTCATTCCTCTCTCGTTCTCGCTCCTCTGTGTTCATCTTGCTGGCTGTTACTCTTGCTGGTAGAAGGGTCGGCATTTAACCATCAGGTATTCCAACAGGGGTCAACGTAGAGATTTCCACTGCGCCAGAGTCAACGCACCATCTGCTGCTGATGAAGAGGCATACCCCTCCCCCGATCGATTTCCCTGAATCCGATGTCCTGTCTGCTTGGTGAATGGAGAAATCTATCAAGTTGGATAGCCATGTGTGGGGGGGGGTCTTGTCTAAAAGTAATGTTTAAGAAAAGCAGAAGAGATTGCAGTTATGAGAGTCCCGTTGAGAGCAAATCCGTGATCGGAGGTCATCCATTTTATTATCAAGTGACTGGTCAAAACAATGGAATGAAGAGATGTCCGGTTTTCGCCTTAATCTCGCCAGGAAACTATAGGATAGGTGGTAGAAATAATTATCGTTGATGCTTATGATCAATTTGCTTCCACAGCTCAACCGCTTACAGATCAGTGCAGAATGAAGCAGGTCAAAACAAGACTTTCTTATTGGACAAGTTCATGAAGGTCCCTCCCTGTTTTGACCCGTTTGTTTTCCCGATTGGTTCCTGATGAGTACACCCCAGGTTCACGCAGAAGTTCACATATAATACAGGCCCATAGTACATCAATGCATTTAATACAGGAAGTGTATTATTAGCCTTCGAAGACATTGACAAACAGGACACACACTTTGAACACAATACACACGTAGATCATAGTGAGGTTAGGACTGTAGACCTTAGTGATACATGTTATAGTACCACAGCATAGAAACACTAGTACACCCTAGAGACGTCTGTTTTGGGGTCGTGAGAGCGGTTTGAAACTAGGAGAAGAACAATATTTTACAAAGGACATATTTGTGGAGTGTGTTATCAGTCGCTGTGCAATTAATAAAATGACTAATCTGTTTGCATTCTTTAGGAAGGTGAAACAGAAATGAAATCGCTCAACTGACAAATGAACCCAACAATGAATCAACATAATGTCAACAAGCAACATACACAGGAAATGACCTCAGCACGGAACATTGTGGTTGTGTCTGTGTACGTGCATGTGGTTTGTGTAACGATTTTACCACAGAACTGGAGGCAAGAGGTGACGTGTGTTCAATGGAAGGAGCAGATGCTAAAAAGAGGACACACACACACACACACACACACACACACAGGGGAAGGCCGGGTAGCGAGAGCAGCTCTCTCCTTATCTAACATCAACTGGAGCGACTTCAACAAAACCCCATAACTAGAACATGGCAGTTTATTCAGTCATTATTCATCACTCAGAACAAGTATGACTGAAACACACATGGCTCCACACAGTCAAGGTGTACACTCAGATCAAGTATGACTGAAACAGACATGGCTCCACACAGTCAAGGTGTGCACTCAGAACAAGTATGACTGAAACACACATGGTTCCACACAGTCAAGGTGTGTACTCAGAACAAGTATGACAAACACACATGGCTCCACACAGTCAAGGTGTACACTCAGAACAAGTATGACTGAAACAGACATGGCTCCACACAGTCAATGTGTACACTCAGAACAAGTATGACTGAAACAGACATGGCTCCACACAGTCAAGGTGTGCACTCAGAACAAGTATGACTGAAACAGACATGGCTCCACACAGTCAAGGTGTGTACTCAGAACAAGTATGACAAACACACATGGCTCCACACAGTCAATGTGTACACTCAGAACAAGTATGACTGAAACACACATGGCTCCACACTGTCAAGGTGTGCACTCAGAACAAGTATGACTGAAACAGACATGGCTCCACACAGTCAAGGTGTACACTCAGAACAAGTATGACTGAAACAGACATGGCTCCACACAGTCAAGGTGTACACTCAGAACAAGTATGACTGAAACAGACATGGCTCCACACAGTCAAGGTGTATACTCAGAACAAGTATGACTGAAACACACATGGCTCCACACAGTCAATGTGTACACTCAGATCAAGTATGACTGAAACAGACATGGCTCCACACAGTCAAGGTGTGCACTCAGAACAAGTATGACTGAAACACACATGGTTCCACACAGTCAAGGTGTGTACTCAGAACAAGTATGACAAACACACATGGCTCCACACAGTCAAGGTGTACACTCAGAACAAGTATGACTGAAACAGACATGGCTCCACACAGTCAATGTGTACACTCAGAACAAGTATGACTGAAACAGACATGGCTCCACACAGTCAAGGTGTGCACTCAGAACAAGTATGACTGAAACAGACATGGCTCCACACAGTCAAGGTGTGTACTCAGAACAAGTATGACAAACACACATGGCTCCACACAGTCAATGTGTACACTCAGAACAAGTATGACTGAAACACACATGGCTCCACACTGTCAAGGTGTGCACTCAGAACAAGTATGACTGAAACAGACATGGCTCCACACAGTCAAGGTGTACACTCAGAACAAGTATGACTGAAACAGACATGGCTCCACACAGTCAAGGTGTACACTCAGAACAAGTATGACTGAAACACACATGGCTCCACACAGTCAAGGTGTATACTCAGAACAAGTATGACTGAAACACACATGGCTCCACACAGTCAAGGTGTACACTCAGAACAAGTATGACTGAAACAGACATGGCTCCACACAGTCAAGGTGTACACTCAGCACAAGTATGACTGAAACAGACATGGCTCCACACAGTCAAGGTGTACACTCAGAACAAGTATGACTGAAACAGACATGGCTCCACACAGTCAAGGTGTACACT
The DNA here is from genome assembly GCF_045679555.1 of Salvelinus alpinus. NCBI lineage: Eukaryota > Metazoa > Chordata > Actinopteri > Salmoniformes > Salmonidae > Salvelinus > Salvelinus alpinus. The sequence goes on from NC_092086.1 coordinate 15,239,945, forward strand.
CAGAACAAGTATGACTGAAACACACATGGCTCCACACAGTCAAGGTGTATACTCAGAACAAGTATGACTGAAACACACATGGCTCCACACAGTCAAGGTGTACACTCAGAACAAGTATGACTGAAACAGACATGGCTCCACACAGTCAAGGTGTACACTCAGCACAAGTATGACTGAAACAGACATGGCTCCACACAGTCAATGTGTGCACTCAGAACAAGTATGACTGAAACAGACATGGCTCCACACAGTCAAGATGTACACTCAGAACAAGTATGACTGAAACACACATGGCTCCACACAGTCAAGGTGTTAGATGTGCTTGGAAGTGCTCTGATAACCAAAAGGAGTTTGGGAAATATTCTAAGGTACTGTAAGTCTTCATATCTCATCTACTATCTGACGTGACCGAAGTGCCAAATAACAAACTAATCAGAACTGACTCCAATTAAATAATAAGGATCGAAACTTGAATAAGATTATAAATATATAATCTATACTGAGCCACTGACAAGAACAATAAACCTTGACTTTAAATTCTGGCTTGTTGTTTATGTGGTATTTTCAGTTCCAACTCGTTGAGGTGTTTAGTTTTAACTCGTTGAGGTGTTTAGTTCCATCAACTCGTTGAGGTGTTTAGTTCCATCAACTCGTTGAGGTGTTTAGTTCCAACTCGTTGAGGTGTTTAGTTTTAACTCGTTGAGGTGTTTAGTTTCATCAACTCGTTGAGGTGTTTAGTTTCATCAACTCGTTGAGGTGTTTAGTTCCATCAACTCTTTGAGGTGTTTAGTTCCATCAACTCGTTGAGGTGTTTAGTTCCATCAACTCTTTGAGGTGTTTAGTTCCAACTCGTTGAGGTGTTTAGTTCCATCAACTCGTTGAGGTGTTTAGTTCCAACTCGTTGAGGTGTTTAGTTCCAACTCGTTGAGGTGTTTAGTTCCATCAACTCGTTGAGGTGTTTAGTTCCAACTCGTTGAGGTGTTTAGTTCCATCAACTCGTTGAGGTGTTTAGTTTCATCAACTCTTTGAGGTGTTTAGTTCCATCAACTCGTTGAGGTGTTTAGTTTCAACTCTTTGAGGTGTTTAGTTTCATCAACTCGTTGAGGTGTTTAGTTTCATCAACTCATTGAGGTGTTTAGTTTCAACTCGTTGAGGTGTTTAGTTTCAACTCTTTGAGGTGTTTAGTTCCATCAACTCGTTGAGGTGTTTAGTTTCATCAACTCGTTGAGGTGTTTAGTTTCAGCTCTTTGAGGTGTTTAGTTTCAGCTCTTTGAGGTGTTTAGTTCCATCAACTCGTTGAGGTGTTTAGTTTCAACAACTCGTTGAGGTGTTTAGTTTCAGCTCTTTGAGGTGTTTAGTTTCAACTCGTTGAGGTGTTTAGTTTCATCAACCCGTTGAGGTGTTTAGTTTCATCAACTCATTGAGGTGATTAGTTTCATCAACTCGTTGAGGTGTTTAGTTTCAGCTCTTTGAGGTGTTTAGTTTCAACTCGTTGAGGTGTTTAGTTTCATCAACTCATTGAGGTGATTAGTTTCATCAACTCATTGAGGTGTTTAGTTTCATCAACTCATTGAGGTGTTTAGTTCCATCAACTCATTGAGGTGTTTAGTTTCATCAACTCGTTGAGGTGTTTAGTTTCATCAACTCGTTGAGGTGTTTAGTTTCAGCAACTCATTGAGGTGTTTAGTTTCATCAACTCTTTGAGGTGTTTAGTTTCATCAACTCGTTGAGGTGTTTAGTTTCATCAACTCGTTGAGGTGTTTAGTTTCACCTCGTTGAGGTGTTTATTTTCAACTCGTTGAGGTGTTTAGTTTCATCAACTCGTTGAGGTGTTTAGTTTCAACTCGTTGAGGTGTTTAGTTTCATCAACTCATTGAGGTGTTTAGTTTCATCAACTCGTTGAGGTGTTTAGTTTCATCAACTCGTTGAGGTGTTTAGTTTCAGCTCTTTGAGGTGTTTAGTTTCAGCTCTTTGAGGTGTTTAGTTTCATCAACTCGTTGAGGTGTTTAGTTTCATCAACTCGTTGAGGTGTTTAGTTTCATCAACTCTTTGAGGTGTTTAGTTTCACCTCGTTGAAGTGTTTAGTTTCAACTCTTTGAGGTGTTTAGTTTCACCTCGTTGAAGTGTTTAGTTTCAACTCATTGAGGTGTTTAGTTTCATCAACTCGTTGAGGTGTTTAGTTTCATCAACTCGTTGAGGTGTTTAGTTTCAGCAACTCATTGAGGTGTTTAGTTTCATCAACTCTTTGAGGTGTTTAGTTTCATCAACTCGTTGAGGTGTTTAGTTTCATCAACTCGTTGAGGTGTTTAGTTTCACCTCGTTGAGGTGTTTATTTTCAACTCGTTGAGGTGTTTAGTTCCATCAACTCTTTGAGGTGTTTAGTTTCATCAACTCGTTGAGGTGTTTAGTTTCATCAACTCGTTGAGGTGTTTATTGTCAACTCTTTGAGGTGTTTAGTTTCACCTCGTTGAAGTGTTTAGTTTCAACTCTTTGAGGTGTTTAGTTTCACCTCGTTGAAGTGTTTAGTTTCAACTCGTTGAGGTGTTTAGTTTCACCTCGTTGAGGTGTTTAGTTTCAACTCGTTGAGGTGTTTAGTTTCAACTCGTTGAAGTGTTTAGTTTCAACTCGTTGAGGTGTTTAGTTTCAACTCGTTAAGGTGTTTAGTTTCATCAACTCATTGAGGTGTTTAGTTTCACCTCGTTGAAGTGTTTAGTTTCAACTCTTTGAGGTGTTTAGTTTCATCAACTCATTGAGGTGTTTAGTTTCACCTCGTTGAAGTGTTTAGTTTCAACTCGTTGAGGTGTTTAGTTTCACCTCGTTGAGGTGTTTAGTTTCAACTCGTTGAGGTGTTTAGTTTCAGCTCGTTGAGGTGTTTAGTTTCAGCTCGTTGAAGTGTTTAGTTTCAACTCGTTGAGGTGTTTAGTTTCATCAACTCATTGAGGTGTTTAGTTTCACCTCGTTGAAGTGTTTAGTTTCACCTCGTCGAGGTGTTTAGTTTCAACTCTTTGAGGTGTTTAGTTTCAACTCGTCGAGGTGTTTAGTTTCAACTCTTTGAGGTGTTTAGTTTCATTGTTTAGCTCCCAACAGATAAACAAGGGATGCATCCCAAATCAAATCAAATTTTATTTGTCACGTACTTCGAATACAACAGGTGTAGTAGACCTTACAGTGAAATGCTTACAAGCCCTTAACCAATAATACCGTTTTAAGAAAAATAAGTGTGAAAAAAGTATTTACTAAAATAAACTGAAGTAGAAAATTCATAAATAAATAATTAAAGAGCAATAATAAAATAACAGTAGCGAGGCTATTTACAGGGTGTTACGGTACAGAGTCAATGTGGAGGCTATATACAGGGTGTTACGGTACAGAGTCAATGTGGAGGCTATATACAGGGTGTTACGGTACAGAGTCAATGTGGAGGCTATATACAGGGTGTTACGGTACAGAGTCAATGTGCGGGGGCACAGGTTAGTGAGGTAATTGAGGTAATATGTACATGTAGGTAGAGTTAAAGTGACTGTGCACCCTTGTGGGACCCTAGTCCCTTTCGGGGATCCTGAGTGGCGCAGCGGTCTAAGGCACTGCATCACAGTGCTAGAGGCGTCACTACATACCCTGGTTCGATTCCAGGCTGTATCACAACCGTCTGTGATTGGGAGTCCCATAGGTCGGTGCGCAATTGGCCCAGCGTCATCCGGGTTTGGGCCGTCATTGTAAATAAGAATTTGTTCTTAACTGACTAGCCTAGTTAAATAAATAAATAAAACTTTTGACCAGGGCCCGTAGTGCACTACGTAGGGAATAGGGTTCCATAGGGCTCTGGTCAAAAGTAGGGCACTATGTAGGGAATAGGGTGCCATTTGGGATGCTTCCAAGGTGAAATAATAGCCACACCTCTACGTAACATCGTCTTTATCAGTTAACATGTAGCACTTAGAAAACAGAACACACGCAGTGAACAAGGAAGTACATAAATATGACTTATCATGAAACGGAGAGGCTATTCGCCTTCCTTAACAAATACTGACATAATAAAAGTATCAATACATTTTTTTTAAGTTCTGTGTTTTAGATCTGCATGGGATGTCATTGGTTTCTCTGGACTGAATGGTTTCTGTCAGCTAGTTCTGCCAGACCTAATAATGTCTGTTCCAAATGGAACCCTATTCCCTATATAGTGCACTAGTTTTGACCAGAGCTCTATGGCAGCCCTATGGGCCCTGGTAAAAAGTAGTGCACTATATAGGGAGTAGAGTTCCATTTGGGACTCACACGCTGCATCTACAGATTAAACTGTGAAATCTAGAAACAGTGTGACCTATTTCTGTCATCATAGTTAATGTTATGACACTGAAACAAACAGAAACAGAGTACCTCTCTCTGGGTGCAATTCGGGAGGTAACCAGGGATACTAGTCTGGTGTTCTCATTGGCCTCTCTCTCTGTGTGTCCTAGTCTAATAAAGTCTACAGTCTCTACAAGGTTACAGAGTGAAATTCAACCGTTCAACATCACTATACCTTTAAACATCTGTGCCGAAGCTCTGAGTGAAATGATATGCATCTGACAATAGCCAGGTATCTATCCATTCATTCCTCATTCTGCCACTCAACGGAATGTTGAATGACAGCGGAATGTTCCACACTGGGTTTGGTTTAAAGTTCCGGAACACTTGTAATGTTGTGCTCCAGAGTAACAGTGGTAGGAAGGATTCCATATTATTACAGACAACAACATGGTGTATACCATATCGCCCTGCAGCACTGCACACTGGTAGCTTCACAATTCACACGGCAGGGCACAACAATATTAGCACGGTAATTCACTTGACATTTATCAGTTTCACTTTACGATTGTGTGTGCGTGTGTGTGTGTGTGTTATTGGTGTTGACATGGCACACAGCCCCACAGAGAACAGCTACACAACACAACAACACAACAACATAACAACACCTCAACTACATACAGGAGGATACTGATAGGACCAGCTCTGTCTTCCCCAGTATGCTTCTCTAAGCACTTTCTTGGCCCACTTCTAAGTACACTTTTTAGTGCCCTTCAAAGTTCACAAAGTACACTGCGGAGTACATTTCTTCGTGCCCTTTAAAGTGCCCTTGGTAGTGTTTAAGTGTAAAGTCTGTAGTTTGACCTGTGCCAGGTTCTCTTCCTCCTACAGACGTATCTCAAAACTGGAGAGCACGTCGCCATTTTGTTCTTCTGGTTCTTTAATGAAGCGCTCCACTTCTGAGACCACCATTACGCTCTCAGGCCTGATCTCCTCCTTCTCTTTCTCTTTCTCGTCCTCCTTCGCTTTCTCAACCGCTTCCTCCTTCATCTCCATCTCCTTCACCTCCTCTTTCTCCTTCTCCTCCTTCATCTCCTTCACCTCCTCTTTCTCCTTCTCCTCCTTTATCTCCTTCACCTCCTCTTTCTCCTTCTCCTCTTTCTCCTTCTCCATCTCCTTCACCTCCTCTTTCTCCTTCATCTCCTTCACCTCTTTCTCCCCCTTCTCTACTTCCTCCTCCTCCTCTTCCTCAGTGGCAACAGGCTTGTTGAGAAGCTCCATTTCCGCGGAAACCGTTCCGTTCTCCAGTTCCGCGGCGGGTTCCGAGGGCTTCTTCCTGATGAACAGGAAGTTACACGTGGCGAGGACCACGGCGGCGATAACCACCTCAATTCCTGCCAGCAGGAACACGTACATGTAGTTCTTAGTGGCGTCCAGCAGTCGACCTGAAGAGGGATGGAGAGAGGGAGGAGGGAGAGGAGAGATTAAGGAGAAACAGGTGGAGAGAGGGAGGAGGGATGGAGAGAGGGAGGAGGGATGTAGAGAGGAAGGAGGGATGGAGAGAGGGAGGGGGGGAGGAGAGATTAAGGAGAAACAGGTGGAGCGAGGGAGGGAAAGAGAGAGATGTGGAGAAAGGGAGAGGGGAGAGAGATCAGAGGGGAGAGGGAACTGGATAAATTCTACATTATATTTATCTAACCTTAACCCTAACCAAACCCTAACCCTAACCAAACCCTAACCCTAACCCTAACCAAACCCTAACCTAACCCTAACCCAACCTCCCTGTTAATCCTGTGTGTACTAACCTGCTCCAGGTGGTCCCACCAGCACAGCAATAGCTTCCATGAGCAACACCAGCCCTATAGCGCTGGAGAATTTCTCCGTGCCAACGATCGCCATGAGAACCTCAAACTGTAGCGCCCCGACCATGCCGTAGGAGATGCCGAAGAACACGCAGAACACCACCAGAGACGGGTAGTCCT
>NC_092086.1:15251213-15273713 GCF_045679555.1 Salvelinus alpinus
ACCAGACAGAAAAGTTCAATATAAATACAATCCATTATTTACTCTCCATATACCAGCCAGGTGACCTTGCAAACCTGGAGGACACTACAGTATTGCAATCATCTTTGCTGTGTGTGTACTTTCAGCAATGTATTCTGCTTACCCCCGTATACACACAGTCTGTACTAATCACACTCACCACCACCATCACAATATAGTAGATTTACAAAACATAGCTACAGGAGCCCGACTGATTACACCGAGTAATGGCTAGCCATGGCTCGACGGAGAGCCGTAATGGACTCTGGAGATTTACAGTTTCACTTCAGCAATGGAGAAAGCAATGGGTTTTAGTGGCACCGCCACACATCAGCAACCATGGCAGGCCCCCCCCAGGCCAAGCATTCTCTGAGGGATATTTATGACCAAGACACCATCGATACAGAGAGCTAGCCACACACACACACACACACACACACACACACACACACACACACACACACACACACACACACACACACACACACACACACACACACACACACACACACACACACACACACACACACACACACACACACACACACACACGTAAGAGTTATCTGTGCTGTTCAGCAGTTTCTCAGATATGATGGATTTAACTTCCCTAAACATAATGGGGCTTTCTGATATGCCTGAGGCTGTATTCTCAATGCCAAATCCTTTAAAACATTTTACATTATTTTTTCCTATAAGGGGTTGTTAGTGGGACTGTTAATAACCTTATGAGCCTTCTGATGAGCTGATCTGAGAACTATGTTAGTAGAACTATGTCTGATGTGTCTATAGAGGTTGTTAGTAGAACTATGTCTGATGTGTCTATAGAGGTTGTTAGTAGAACTATGTCTGGTGTGTCTAGTCTATAGAGGTTATTAGTAGAACTATGTCTGATGTGTCTCGTCTATAGAGGTTATTAGTAGAACTATGTCTGATGTGTCTCGTCTATAGAGGTTATTAGTAGAACTATGTCTGATGTGTCTCGTCTATAGAGGTTATTAGTAGAACTATGTCTGATGTGTCTAGTCTATAGAGGTTATTAGTAGAACTATGTCTAGTGTGTCTAGTCTATAGAGGTTGTTAGTAGAACTATGTCTGATGTGTCTATAGAGGTTGTTAGTAGAACTATGTCTGGTGTGTCTCGTCTATAGAGGTTATTAGTAGAACTATGTCTGATGTGTCTAGTCTATAGAGGTTGTTAGTAGAACTATGTCTGGTGTGTGTCTATAGAGGTTATTAGTAGAACTATGTCTGGTGTGTCTAGTCTATAGAGGTTGTTAGTAGAACTATGTCTGATGTGTCTAGTCTATAGAGGTTGTTAGTAGAACTATGTCTGGTGTGTCTAGTCTATAGAGGTTATTAGTAGAACTATGTCTGATGTGTCTATAGAGGTTGTTAGTAGAACTATGTCTGGTGTGTCTATAGAGGTTGTTAGTAGAACTATGTCTGGTGTGTCTAGTCTACAGAGGCTATTAGTAGAACTATGTCTGGTGTATCTCGTCTACAGAGGTTATTAGTAGATCTATGTCTGGTGTATCTCGTCTAGCAGTGGGCCTATAGCCTAACTGACACCTGTTGAGGCCCAATTAGAGCTTATAACCTAATACAGATCCTGCGCCAGAACGAACCAGTTGGAAGGGCATTTGATGTCCAAAGGGGGGCTCGTTTTTTCATGGGACAGTCTACGTTCACACATTGTTTTTATGGCTGTAATAGTAAAGAACATAGACAGCTCGTGAGTTTCATGTTTTGGGGAAGCTTACAATTTATCCTGTCATTTCTACCGATCTGCCTGCCAGTTATGATTATTTTTATATGCGCATTTTAGTGGAACAATTTTATTTCAATAATAAAACGTTCCTTTCTCAAAATCCTTGTCACGTGGTTAATCATAAAAATCTGAATTAAAATGATAACAATCTAAAAGTTTTAAATTCAACTATGGCGAGAGCACCAACCTCTGCCATATGGACACACTGATACACTGTGATCCATTGGGGGCTAAAGAAGTGAGAGCATAGAACTCAGAAGCAACACTAGGCCTTTAACTTCCATCATCAACTACGTTAAATAACTAGGCCATTAACTTCCATCATCAACTACGTTAAATAACTAGGCCATTAACTTCCATCATCAACTACGTTAAATAACTAGGCCTTTAACTTCCATCATCAACTACGTTAAATAACTAGGCCTTTAACTTCCATCATCAACTACGTTAAATAACTAGGCCTTTAACTTCCATCATCAACTACGTTAAATAACTAGGCCTTTAACTTCCATCATCAACTACGTTAAATAACTAGGCCTTTAACTTCCATCATCAACTACGTTAAATAACTAGGCCATTAACTTCCATCATCAACCACGTTAAATAACTAGGCCTTTAACTTCCATCATCAACCACGTTAAATAACTAGGCCTTTAACTTCCATCATCAACTACGTTAAATAACTAGGCCTTTAACTTCCATCATCAACTACGTTAAATAACTAGGCCTTTAACTTCCATCATCAACTACGTTAAATAACTAGGCCTTTAACTTCCATCATCAACTACGTTAAATAACTAGGCCTTTAACTTCCATCATCAACTACGTTAAATAACGAGGCCTTTAACTTCCATCATCAACTACGTTAAATAACTAGGCCTTTAACTTCCATCATCAACTACGTTAAATAACGAGGCCTTTAACTTCCATCATCAACTACGTTAAATAACGAGGCCTTTAACTTCCATCATCAACTACGTTAAATAACGAGGCCTTTAACTTCCATCATCAACCACGTTAAATAACTAGGCCTTTAACTTCCATCATCAACTACGTTAAATAACTAGGCCTTTAACTTCCATCATCAACTACGTTAAATAACTAGGCCTTTAACTTCCATCATCAACTACGTTAAATAACTAGGCCTTTAACTTCCATCATCAACTACGTTAAATAACTAGGCCTTTAACTTCCATCATCAACTACGTTAAATAACTAGGCCTTTAACTTCCATCATCAACTACGTTAAATAACTAGGCCTTTAACTTCCATCATCAACTACGTTAAATAACTAGGCCTTTAACTTCCATCATCAACTACGTTAAATAACAAGGCCTTTAACTTCCATCATCAACTACGTTAAATAACGAGGCCTTTAACTTCCATCATCAACTACGTTAAATAACGAGGCCTTTAACTTCCATCATCAACTACGTTAAATAACGAGGCCTTTAACTTCCATCATCAACCACGTTAAATAACTAGGCCTTTAACTTCCATCATCAACTACGTTAAATAACGAGGCCTTTAACTTCCATCATCAACTACGTTAAATAACTAGGCCTTTAACTTCCATCATCAACTACGTTAAATAACTAGGCCTAACGCCAACAAATAAAAAACAGTAGAACATTCCGGGTTCTTTCAATCACATTAATCTCTCTAATCCGCCTGTCTGCCTCCCTTTCTATCTGTCTTGACTTGAGCTATTGCTAGTGAAGTGCAACATTTTTATCAAGCTGTCACGTGGCCCGGTCCCGAAGCTGTCACTACCGAACTTGCAACATTGTATCAACTAGCCTATTCTGGGCCCTCAGAGTGTCCCACGCTTGGTGATGTTGGAAAGATTTTTCAAATACTGAGGAACTATCAATTGCAATGGGTGTTTTTTTATTTAACCAGGTAAGTTGACTGAGAACACATTCTCATTTACAGAAACAACCTGGGGAATAGTTACAGGGGAGAGGAAGGGGGATGAATGAGCCAATCGGAAGCTGGGGATGATTAGGTGGCCATGATGGTATGAGGGCCAGATTGGGAATTTAGTCAGGACACCAGGGTTAACACCACTACTCTTACAATACGAGCCCTGGGATCTTTAGTGACCACAGAGAGTCAGGACACCAGGGTTAACACCACTACTCTTACAATACGAGCCCTGGGATCTTTAGTGACCACAGAGAGTCAGGACACCAGGGTTAACACCACTACTCTTACAATACGAGCCCTGGGATCTTTAGTGACCACAGAGAGTCAGGACACCAGGGTTAACACCACTACTCTTACAATACGAGCCCTGGGATCTTTAGTGACCACAGAGAGTCAGGACACCAGGGTTAACACCACTACTCTTACAATACGAGCCCTGGGATCTTTAGTGACCACAGAGAGTCAGGACACCAGGGTTAACACCACCACTCTTACAATACGAGCCCTGGGATCTTTAGTGACCACAGAGAGTCAGGACACCAGGGTTAACACCACTACTCTTACAATACCAGCAGCATACCACCCTGCATACCACTGCTGGCTTGCTTCTGAAGCTAAGCAGGGTTGGTCCTGGTCAGTCCCTGGATGGGAGACCAGGTGCTGCTGGAAGTGGTGTTGGAGGGCCAGTAGGAGGCACTCTTTCCTCTGGTCTAAACAAAGATCCCAATGCCCCAGGGCAGTGATTGGGGACACTGCTCTGTGTAGGGTGCTGTCTTTCGGATGGGACGTTAAACGGGTGTCCTGACTCTCTGAGGTCATTAAAGATCCCATGGCACTTATCGTAAGAGTAGGGGTGTTAACCCCGGTGTCCTGGCTAAATTCCCAATCTGGCCCTCAACCATCATGGTCACCTAATAATCCCCAGTTTACAATTTACAATTGGCTCATTCATCCCCCTCCTCTCCCCTGTAACTATTCCCCAGGTCGTTGCTGCAAATGAGAACGTGTTCTCAGTCAACTTACCTGGTAAAATAATGGTAAAATAAAAAAAATAAAAAAATATATATATTTATAATAATTAAAAAATATATATATAAAAAAAAAAAAAAAAAAAAAACGAGCCCTGGGATCTTTAGTGACCACAGAGAGTCAGGACACCAGTTTAACATCCCATCTGAAAGTCAGCACTCTACACAGGGCAATGTCCCCAATCACTGCCTTTTAGCGTTGAGATATTTTTATTTTAGACCAGAGGAAAGAGCGCCTCCTACTGGCCCTCCAACACCACTTCCAGCAGCATCTGGTCTCCCAGCCAGGGACGAACACTGCTCAGCTCCGTGATTGAGAGTCCCATAGGGCGGCACACAATTGGCCCAGCGGTTTGGCCGGGGTAGGCGTCATAGGAAATAAGAATTTGTTCTGAACTGACTTGCCTAGTTAAAGAAAGGTTAGATAAATACAAATAAAACATCTGGGGTCGCTCTCCTTTCCCGCGCATCCTTGGAATGTCTTCACGTGGACAAGTTTAAAGCCAAAACTCCAAGTTCGATTCATTTCCTGGAGCGCAGCTTTAAAGGGACGGATTGACCGTGACACAGTTCTGTTTCCTTCTTGAAGAAAGACTGATACTGAGAACCCAAACAAAGACATTCCCCTTTAAGACCCGAAATATAGGCCTATCTCATAAATAGACTTGCTACCATAGCCCACTGTGTTGTGAGGCCATAACGGTCCTTTGAATACCTAACCTACAGCAAATATAGTATTATAAAAACAGCAGTATTAACAAATGTTTTATTTGAATGTCCAAAAACCTATGAGCTGTGTAAGACAAGACGTAGACTGCGCTCCGAAAGTGTTATAGAGAGACGGATGCGCGCATCACTGGCGGTTATGGAAAGCCAAAAGCTATAAGGGGTTGTCACTAGTTACCACAGCCACAAAGTCAAAATTGGCTGACTTCAGGTCGTCAGTTGGACGACGTTTCCTCCGACACGTTGGTGCGGCTGGCTTCCGGGTTAAGCGAGCAGTGTGTCAAGAAGCAGTGCGGCTTAGCAGGGCTGTGTTTCAGACGCAGGGCTCTCGACCTTCGCCTCTCCCTTGTCGGTAGGGTAGTTACAGAGATGAGACAAGATTGTAACTACCAATTGGATATCACGAAATTGGGGCGAAAAAAGGGGGTAAAGTAAAAAGTAAAAAATAAAATCAAAATAAACCTACTGAACCACATCAACCTTCCCATCATTATTAGCATCACACTTCACAGAACTCTCCTTTAACAGAAAATTCCGAGGTGACCGCAGCCCTCCGATTTCACTGTTTGACGTTTATGTTCTTATTAGGGTCCCTGCTTTATGAAATGATGATCATGTGCATAAGATAACAGGGGCTGTGGTCATTCACCGGACAGGACAGAGATGGATTCACTCACCGTAAAGTAGAGTACAATCACCTAGCAACGCGGTACAGCAAGTCAGCCTGTGTTGGTGCGTCTGGAACGTGACCGACGTGCTGAATCGACCAAACTATGATTTATAACAACGTGTTATGGGGATCATGGATGATATTCTCCCTCTCTCTCTCTCCCTCTCTCGCTCTCTCTCTCTCTCCCTCTCCCTCTCTCGCTCTCTCTCTCTCCCTCTCTCTCCGTCTCTGGCTCTCTCTCTCTCCCTCTCTCGCCTTCTCTCCCTCTCTCTCCCTCTCTCTCACACACACACACACACAGTATTGCGCAGTTAACCTTGTGGGGACATACAATTCAGTCCCATTCAAAATCCTATTTTCCTTAACCCCTAACCCTAAACTTAACCCTAACCGTAACCCAAAAACCTAACCTTAACCCTAACCCGAACCATACAACTAACCCTAGCTCCTAACCCTAACACTAATTCTAACCCTAACACTAATTCTAACCTTAACCCTAAACCCCCCAGAAATAGCATTTGACCAGGTGGGGACCAACAAAATGTTCCCAGTTGGTCAGATGTTTGTTTGTCTACTATTCTTGTGGGGACTTCTGGTCCCCACAAGTATATTTAAACACTTCTAAACACACACACACACACACACACACACACACACACACACACACACACACACACACACACCTGGTCCCTGAGAGATGTGGAGTGAGAATACATGGTTTCAGCTTCGCAAGGTATTGTTACATCAGCTGAGCAACTCTGCGCAGATGCTAATGTGGGGACCAGGCAGAAGAACCACATACAATATTTCATAACAGACTCTTAAAATAGTGAGATAGCCAACGAAACGAGGATTTAAGTGAAAGTAAAAGCACATTACAGGTGAGCGCGTTCATCAGGTGTGCGCGTTCATAGTGAAGTATGTTGGTGCGCTCAAAATAGAGTTTGGCATCTCCAAACTCACAGACACATAACACGGACCTGGTGTGATATCGATAGCCTACTTCATATTCTTTTCATCCCACATAGCTTGTTGGGGGACAGGGGACCCTAGAACTGGGCTAGAGATAGGCCTACAATATAGAGATTTCCCGGAGCAATGTCATCTAGGCTACGTCACACCAGTCGCCCCATTCTGCGATGATGCGCAAAGTTCCATCTGAGCGTTCGTTTTGGCGCATAGCCTGCATGTTTATCCTGTTGTTAACTTGACAGTTGTAGTCTTCACAAAAAAATGTTAAATATATTAAGCCTACGTGTAACCAAAAACAGACTTACCGAAGCTACAGGTCTATATTTAAGCCTCAGCGGTTGTGATAGACATCGTCTATTTTATGATGTTGATGGCGACACGCTGTTCGGAGAGGAGAGGGACCTGTTGTTACACCCCCCCAACCGGTCCCCGGTTGGCCGGTGTCACGACTATAGCGCACACCCAGCTGAATGAATGGCCTGTCACTTATTATAAGGGGTAATAACGGCTTTTTAATATACAATTTTTTGACAATAATAAAATGACATGCCCTGATGCCTACTTATATAAAATAATATAAATAGACACATTCTTAAAAGGTCCTTTACTAAAAAGAATAATTTCATAATCTCTCATCCTTCCATCCCTTCTCTCTCTGTCATAATGACATATTTTTGATGGTCTCCATCATTACATAGCCTCAGTTACTCAACCGACCTTCCAGACAGTCAGCAACAACATGGTTGGTACCCAATTCCATACAAAATAACTATACCCCATTGTGGCAGCTGAGGAGGATTTCTCACTCCCATCATCATCATCATCATCATCATCATCATCATCATCATCATCATCATCATCATCATCATCATCATTATAACAGATAATAACCAAATCATCGTGTCATCGTTATCCTGTTGCCCCTCTGCCCCTCTTCCAACAATGATTTCCTATACAGCCTATAATGACAGTGATATTGGCACCTACCTTAGGGATGCTCTGATCGCTGAGCTCAGAACGGTCTGTATGCTATCCTGGTCGCTCCCTCTACCACCTTGTACTGTTCTATCACGTTCACTCCGGCACGTATGAGAACTGCGACGTCAGCGAAGTGAAAAAAGGAAACTCCCCCACTTACTCACCACTACAGAGATAGTACAGGGTCCTAGTGTCGGCAGCGTTTAGAGTGACAGCCCGTTTCCTGTTTGGTGGTTGGTGACGCAACAGTGACTGTAACTGATGTATTCATTTCCTTCTATTTCCTGCATTCTTTTAGTATTTTCTCCACTTATGGTCTCATAATAGGTCCATTAACAGATATTTTTAGAGCTGGGATGCTTGGAGGAAAACATACACAGTTGCATCTCTCTCTCTCTGTGTGTGTGTGTGTGTGTGTGTGTGTGTGTGTGTGTGTGTGTGTGTGTGTGTGTGTGTGTGTGTGTGTGTGTGTGTGTGTGTGTGTGTGTGTGTGTGTGTGTGTGTGTGTGTGTGTGTGTGTGTGTGTGTGTGTGTGGAGTCATGACACCATTATGGGCAGCATGTCACAAGATTGTGATTGTGAATAGCTGGATGCTGTGTGGAAACTTAAAGGACATAATGAGTGAAACACCTATAGGTTCCAGTCAGTCTGTACCTCTCAACCTAGCCTGGGTTCCAGTCAGTCTGTACCTCTCAACCTAGCCTGGGTTCCAGTCAGTCTGTACCTCTCAACCTAGCCTGGGTTCCAGTCAGTCTGTACCTCTCAACCTAGCCTGGGTTCCAGTCAGTCTGTACCTCTCAACCTAGCCTGGGTTCCAGTCAGTCTGTACCTCTCAACCTAGCCTGGGTTCCAGTCAGTCTGTACCTCTCAACCTAGCCTGGGTTCCAGTCAGTCTGTACCTCTCAACCTAGCCTGGGTTCCAGTCAGTCTGTACCTCTCAACCTAGCCTGGGTTCCAGTCAGTCTGTACCTCTCAACCTAGCCTGGGTTCCAGTCAGTCTGTACCTCTCAACCTAGCCTGGGTTCCAGTCAGTCTGTACCTCTCAACCTAGCCTGGGTGCCAGTCAGTCTATACCTCTCAACCTAGCCTGGGTTCCTGTCAGTATATACCTCTCAACCTAGCCTGGGTGCCAGTCAGTCTATACCTCTCAACCTAGCCTGGGTTCCAGTCAGTCTGTACCTCTCAACCTAGCCTGGGTTCCTGTCAGTATATACCTCTCAACCTAGCCTGGGTGCCAGTCAATCTGTACCTCTTAACCTAGCCTGGGTGCCAGTGTTGGGCTTGACAATGATAGTAACAGAGTTGGCAAGAACACAAACAGATCTACTCTGTCCAAAATTGGATCATAATTTGGAAATTGTGCCAATTTCATATCCATTGCTTCTCAGGACCCTTTTCATTGACCTTAGTCTGACTCTGTAAGCACCTTCGCCAAGCTTTTTAAATCAGTCCAACCGCTTTCAATCAATACATTAATGTAGCATTGTAAGTGGTCTGAGAGCTGTCTAGGAATGGATAGACGCCTGCCAAAAGGATCTCTTGGCTCACAGCACTACAGCTATTTGACTCTACTCTCTATCAATATCTATGACGTGCTGACACTACCACTACTACTCTACCAGCCTGGTCTCATAGACTAGACGTCAAATAGTCAACATAAAGCCGAGACACTCAAATTAGTATGATATGTTACGTTTAGTATGGTTACTTAAGGCAAACACAGAAGTAGAGTAGTTGGGAGGGATGGAGGGGTGGGCATATAACGCAAAACGGTTGTGAGTTTGAATCTCATCACAGACAACTTTAGCATTTTAGATAATTAGTAACTTTTCAACAAGTTACAACTTTTTTAGATACTTTGCAAGTACTTAGCATCTTAGCTAACCCTTCCCCTAACCCTAACCTTAAACCCTTTAACCTAACTCCTAAACTTAACCCTAACCCCTAACCTAGCTAACGTTAGCCGGCTAGCTAACGTTAGCCACCTAGCTAGAATTCGTAACGTATCATACATTTGGCAAATTGGTACATTTTTGTGCGTTTTGCAAATTCTTAACATATTGTACATTTTGTAAAATTGTAACATATGAATTGTAATTCGTAACATATCATACTTAATGGGTGATGGACATTCACAAATTAGTACATACCATGCAAAACATAACATATCATACTAAACGGAGCTTCTCGGATTTACGTAAAGAATATTGCGAAGTGCTCTGAGACCAGGTTGACTCTACACTACTCTCTATCAATATCTATGACATGCTGATACCCATAGTACTACTCTCACTCAATCACACTATGGAACCATTAGGTCAGACTCAGAGGACAGAGGGAACTGTGATGACGCCAGACCAGAGGGAACTCTGATGATGCTATTGGGACTGGGTATTAGTCAATTACTTAGACTACTGCATATGCTGTAGTCTAACACAACACAACACATTGGCACATTACGGTGTATTTTATAAAGGGCTCTGTCTGTGGTCTCTTATCCACTGACCCCTTAAAGAAGGCCTGAGGACATCATGTGTATCGATCACAGCTGCTGTCGAACAGAGAGCTCACCGGGGAACTGTAGCTGAGTGAAGAGCATGCTGGGAGATGGAGTAACACCGTGGAAGAATTCAGCAATGTCATTACCTAGAATTCCCTGAATAGTTTGTTTCCAGTCTAGGTAGGTTGTGTAAGTAATGCTGTTTCCACCATCGTTGATGTGTGTTTTCATAAGTAAACAGAAACAAACACTACAGGCCAATCTATTTCCATAATAACCAGTAGACGGTCCATCTCTGGTTTGTCTAGGTAAACATGATGATCAGTTACGCACACGCACACACATACACACACACACACGCACGCACAAACACACATAGAAAGATAATATATCTACATTGTAGTCATTTATCTAATCTATTTATAGTATTTATATGGTATTAACATCCATAGCAGGTTGGTATAAAGCAGTCCTACAGTATGAACTCTGCAGAGGTCACAGTGACTGTATGGTGTTATAGAAGGGGATCCTGGGGGCCTCTACATGTTTTCACTGCCAGGTTAGGAAGGGGACCCTGGGGGGGCTCTACATGTTTTCACTGCCAGGTTAGGAAGGGGACGCTGGGGGGCCTCTACATGTTTTCACTGCCAGGTTAGGAAGGGGACCCTGGGGGCCTCTACATGTTTTCACTGCCAGGTTAGGAAGGGGACCCTGGGGGCCTCTACATGTTTTCACTGCCAGGTTAGGAAGGGGATCCTGGGGGCCTCTACATGTTTTCACTGCCAGGTTAGGAAGGGGACGCTAGGGGGGCTCTACATGTTTTCACTGCCAGGTTAGGAAGGGGACCCTGGGGGGCCTCTACATGTTTTCACTGCCAGGTTACTACATGTTTTCACTGCCAGGTTAGGAAGGGGACCCTGGGGGGCCTCTACATGTTTTCACTGCCAGGTTAGGAAGGGGACCCTGGGGGGCCTCTACATGTTTTCACTGCCAGGTTAGGAAGGGGACCCTGGGGGGCTTTTACATGTTTTCACTGCCAGGTTAGGAAGGGGACCCTGGGGGGCTTCTACATGTTTTCACTGCCAGGTTAGGACATCTGTGTGTGTTTGTGTGTCTGTGTGTGTGTGTGTCTGTGTGTGTGTGTGTCTATGTGTGTGTCTGTCTGTCTGTCTGTCTGTCTGTCTGTCTGTCTGTCTGTCTGTCTGTCTGTCTGTCTGTCTGTCTGTCTGTCTGTCTGTCTGTCTGTCTGTCTGTCTGTCTGTCTGTCTGTCTGTCTGTCTGTCTGTCTGTCTGTCTGTCTGTCTGTCTGTCTGTCTGTCTGTCTGTCTGTCTGTCTGTCTGTCTGTCTGTCTGTCTGTGTGTGTGTGTGTGTGTGTGTGTGTGTGTGTGTGTGTGTGTGTGTGTGTGTGTGTGTGTGTGTGTGTGTGTGTGTGTGTGTGTAGATGCGGGGGATGTGGTTTGGCTATTTGTGTTTACGTGTGTGTGCGTGGTTCTATGGGTGTGTACTGGTAAACCCTTGAGAGGATGTGTCGGTATACAAATTGTTAATTGTAGAACCAGTAAAAGGAACCCGTAAGAAAACCTCCACAGTATTTGTATAACTCATAACAGTATGACTCACCCCTTGAGAGCACATGTGTCAGTAATATGGACTCAGTATAGAAATAGTTAGTGTAGAGTTCTATAAGAAAAGTCCTTATAAAAGCCCTTCTGTATAACAGCATGATGCAACACTCTGTAATGGAACAGGAACGAGGGATGGGAGAGAAAAACTGCAGAGGATGAATAGAGGAATCAGGTGTTTTATTTCACTGACGTTACACATACCTGTCCTGTTTGAATAAACCAGGGGGAGTGGCCTGGTCTCTGACAGGGAACAAACCTGTACTGTTTGAATAAACAGGGGGAGTGGCCTGGTCTCTGACAGGAACGAACCTGTCCTGTTTGAATAAACAGGGGGAGTGGCCTGGTCTCTGACAGGAACGAACCTGTCCTGTTTGAATTAACCAGGGGGAGTGGCCTGGTCTCTGACAGGAACGAACCTGTCCTGTTTGAATTAACCAGGGGGAGTGGCCTGGTCTCTGACAGGAACGAACCTGTCCTGTTTGAATTAACCAGGGGGAGTGGCCTGGTCTCTGACAGGAACGAACCTGTCCTGTTTGAATAAACCAGGGGGAGTGGCCTGGTCTCTGACAGGAACGAACCTGTCCTGTTTGAATAAACAGGGGGAGTGGCCTGGTCTCTGACAGGAACGAACCTGTCCTGTTTGAATTAACCAGGGGGAGTGGCCTGGTCTCTGACAGGAACAAATCTGTCCTGTTTGAATTAACCAGGGGGAGTGGCCTGGTCTCTGACAGGAACTAACCTGTCCTGTTTGAATAAACCAGGGGGAGTGGCCTGGTCTCTGACAGGAACGAACCTGTCCTGTTTGAATAAACAGGGGGAGTGGCCTGGTCTCTGACAGGAACGAACCTGTCCTGTTTGAATAAACCAGGGGGAGTGGCCTGGTCTCTGACAGGAATGAACCTGTCCTGTTTGAATAAACCAGGGGGAGTGGCCTGGTCTCTGACAGGAACGAACCTGTCCTGTTTGAATTAACCAGGGGGAGTGGCCTGGTCTCTGACAGGAACGAACCTTTTCCTCTCAGAGTGGAGCGGATGGTACTGAGTCCCAAATGGCACCCTATTCCCTATATAGTGCACTACCAAGTGGCCCTTGTCAAAACAAAAGTAGTGCACTATAAAGGGAATAGGATGCCATTTTGGAAACAGACTGTGTTATGGGCCCACACCAGCACCACACCAACAATGACTTCCTCTGTCATGTGGTCACAGGTTAGTATGGGAGGTGTCTGACACTGGAGTAAGTCCCAGAGCTCGGGTTGAGAGTCCAAGGCTAAGGTTACAGTTACGACACTGGACCTGCCGGAATAATCAAGTGATTGCCATAGATGCCAGTTCTGTAATGGGGTGGAGACACGGGTCACATGAGGACAATGTATTTCATAAAATGCCTTGCAGCATTCAGAAGGAAGAGGAAATGGTCACACCCTAGCAAGCAGACCTAGCAGGTTCTAACAGGTTATTACTTCTCACCAATGTAGCTGGATACATCACCTGCTCCTGATAAGGAGAGCAGAGAATAGCCTTGTCAAAAGTAGTGCACTATATCGGGTATAGATTGTCATTTGGAACAGAGCCTAGGTCAATACAACACACCCCTCCATAGTCAAATGACCCCAGTCAGATAAAGATGTTCTGTACTTCCTGTATATCCCTGTAACTGTTCCTTCCCATCATTGCCCTGACTGTGGTATAATTATACAACTAGTGTACCTTGTATCTACACAATATCTATGGGTGGTTAGCCGGGACACAGATTAAGCCAAGTCCTGGACTGAATCTCTATCAGAAATGATTCTTAGTCCAGAACTAGGTTTAATCTGTGTCCGGGAAACTGTCCCTTACAGTATTTGACTCTTTTCTACAGTATTATATACAGGATACCTCACAGACCTTGAGAAACACAGACAGCCAGGCCGGCACCCATAGACATGGCTACATTCATATTATATTCTGTTACATCCTGGTCAGTGACCTGCAGTATTTACTGAGTTATTGATTCTCCATCCTGGTCAGTGACCTGCAGTATATACTGAGTTATTGATTCTCCATCCTGGTCAGTGACCTGCAGTATTTACTGAGTTATTGATTCTCCATCCTGGTCAGTGACCTGCAGTATTTACTGAGTTATTGATTCTCCATCCTGGTCAGTGACCTGCAGTATTTACTGAGTTATTGATTCTCCATCCTGGTCAGTGACCTGCAGTATTTGCTGAGTTATTGATTCTCCATCCTGGTCACTGACCTGCAGTATTTGCTGAGTTATTGATTCTCCATCCTGGTCAGTGAGATGCAGTATTTGCTGAGTTATTGATTCTCCATCCTGGTCAGTGACCTGCAGTATTTACTGAGTTATTGATTCTCCATCCTGGTCAGTGAGATACAGTATTTACTGAGTTATTGATTCTCCATCCTGGTCAGTGAGATACAGTATTTACTGAGTTATTGATTCTCCATCCTGGTCAGTGACCTGCAGTATTTACTGAGTTATTGATTCTCCATCCTGGTCAGTGACCTGCAGTATTTACTGAGTTATTGATTCTCCATCCTGGTCCCAGACCTGCAGTATCTACTGAGTTATTGATTCTCCATCCTGGTCAGTGACCTGCAGTATTTACTGAGTTATTGATTCTACATCCTGGTCAGTGAGATGCAGTATTTACTGAGTTATTGATTCTCCATCCTGGTCAGTGAGATTCAGAATTTACTGAGTTATTGATTCTCCATCCTGGTCAGTGAGATTCAGCTGTGTCTAGCTCCATCAGTGATGTCTGGTGTTTCCTGTCGTTTTGTGAGGACTATTTCCTGTTGATTGGAGAGGACTATTTCCTTTCTGGTGACATCCTGCCTAACAACACACACATACACACACACACACACACACACACACACACACACACACACACACACACACACACACACACACACACACACACACACACACACACACACACACACACACACACACACACACACACACACCAGACAAACTGTAGCAGAGACTGGATTACCTCATCATGACACAGCAAATATCACAAGACCTCACTGTCTCCCCGGGTGCATCTCAATACAACGGCTTATTCTCCTCATCTCCTCATCTCTTTCTTCATCCGTACTCATGGGAAAGAAACTGGACAGTGGAACGCAAGTTCCTGGTAGGGATCCATCATATTTTTGCTTGACTTGTCCAGTTTTCGACTATTAAGACGAGAGGAAAGGTCTGGTGTGGTGGGTCTGGTGTTCAACCTTCCCAAGTTCTCTCACGTCACCCCGCTCCTCCGCTCTCTCCACTGGCTTCCAGTTGAAGCTCGCATCCGCTACAAGACCATGGTGCTTGCCTACGGAGCTGTGAGGGGAACGGCACCTCAGTACCTTCAGGCTCTGATCAGGCCCTACACCCAAACAAGGGCTCTGCGTTCATCCACCTCTGGCCTGCTCGCCTCCCTACCACTGAGGAAGTACAGTTCCCGCTCAGCCCAGTCAAAACTGTTCGCTGCTCTGGCACCCCAATGGTGGAACAAACTCCCTCACGACGCCAGGACAGCGGAGTCAATCACCACCTTCCGGAGACACCTGAAACCCCACCTTTTCAAGGAATACCTAGGAGAAAGCAATCCTTCTGCCCCCCCCCCCCCCTTAAAAGATTTAGATGCACTATTGTAAAGTGGCTGTTCCACTGGATGTCATTAGGTGAATGCACCAATTTGTAAGTCGCTCTGGATAAGAGCGTCTGCTAAATGACTTAAATGTAATGTAAATGTAAGGAAACTACAAGACTATTGAGATGAAGGAGAGGAGATGAGGAGAGGAAGCTACTAGACTATTGAGATGAAGGAGAGGAGATGAGGAGAGGAAACTACAAGACTATTGAGATGAAGGAGAGGAGATGAGGAGAGGAAGCTACTAGACTATTGAGATGAAGGAGAGGAGATGAGGAGAGGAAACTACAAGACTATTGAGATGAAGGAGAGGAGATGAGGAGAGGAAGCTACTAGACTATTGAGATGAAGGAGAGGAGATGAGGAGAGGAAGCTACTAGACTATTGAGATGAAGGAGAGGAGACGAGGAGAGGAAGCTACTAGACTATTGAGCTGAAGGAGATGCGGAGAGGAAGTTACGAGACTATTGAGATTAAGGAGAGGAGATGAGGAGAGGAAGCTACTAGACTATTGAGATGAAGGAGAGGAGACGAGAGGAAGTCACTTCAGACTGTTGTCATCATTAGTTAGACAGAGATGCAGCCATGTTGTCTGTGTTGTCATTATTTCTGAGACAGAGGAGGCAGCTGAGGGCCATGGATAGAGACAGAAGAGGCAGCTGGGGGCCATGGATAGAGACAGAGGAGGGCCATAGATAGAGACAGAGGAGGCAGCTGTGGGCCATGGATAGAGACAGAGGAGACAGCTGAGGGCCATGGATAGAGACAGAGGAGGCAGCTGAGGGCCATGGATAGAGACAGAGGAGGCAGCTGAGGGCCATGGATAGAGACAGAGGAGGCAGCTGAGGGCCATGGATAGAGACAGAGGAGACAGCTGAGGGCCATGGATAGAGACAGAGGAGGCAGCTGAGGGCCATGGATAGAGGCAGAGGAGACAGCTGAGGGCCATGGATAGAGACAGAGGAGGCAGCTGAGGGCCATGGATAGAGACAGAGGAGGCAGCTGAGGGCCATGGATAGAGACAGAGGAGGCAGCTGAGGGCCATGGATAGAGACAGAGGAGACAGCTGAGGGCCATGGAAAGAGACAGAGGAGACAGAGGAGACAGAGGAGGCAGCTGAGGGCCATGGATAGAGACAGAGGAGGCAGCTGAGGGCCATGGATAGAGACAGAGAAGGCAGCTGAGGGCCATGGATAGAGACAGAGGAGGCAGCTGAGGGCCATGGATAGAGACAGAGGAGGCAGTTGAGGGCCATGGATAGAGACAGAGAAGGCAGCTGAGGGCCATGGATAGAGACAGAGGAGACAGCTGAGGGCCATGGATAGAGACAGAGAAGGCAGCTGAGGGCCATGGATAGAGACAGAGGAGACAGCTGAGGGCCATGGATAGAGACAGAGAAGGCAGCTGAGGGCCATGGATAGAGACAGAGAAGGCAGCTGAGGGCCATGGATAGAGACAGAGGAGACAGCTGAGGGCCATGGATAGAGACAGAGAAGGCAGTTGAGGGCCATGGATAGAGACAGAGGAGGCAGCTGAGGGCCATGGATAGAGACAGAGAAGGCAGCTGAGGGCCATGGATAGAGACAGAGGAGACAGCTGAGGGCCATGGATAGAGACAGAGAAGGCAGCTGAGGGCCATGGATAGAGACAGAGAAGGCAGCTGAGGGCCATGGATAGAGACAGAGGAGACAGCTGAGGGCCATGGATAGAGACAGAGAAGACAGCTGAGGGCCATGGATAGAGACAGAGAAGGCAGCTGAGGGCCATGGATAGAGACAGAGGAGACAGCTGAGAGCCATGGATAGAGACAGAGGAGACAGCTGAGGGCCATGGATAGAGACAGAGGAGGGCCATAGATAGAGACAGAGGAGGCAGCTGAGGGCCATGGATAGAGACAGAGGAGGGCCATAGATAGAGACAGAGGAGGCAGCTGAGGGCCATGGATAGAGACAGAGGAGGGCCATAGATAGAGACAGAGGAGGCAGCTGAGGGCCATGGATAGAGACAGAGGAGGGCCATAGATAGAGACAGAGGAGGTAGCTGAGGGCCATGGATAGAGACAGAGGAGGGCCATGGATAGAGACAGAGGAGGCAGCTGAGGGCCATGGATAGAGACAGAGGAGACAGCTGAGGGCCATGGATAGAGACAGAGGAGGCAGCTGAGGGCCATGGATAGAGACAGAGGAGGCAGTTGAGGGCCATGGATAGAGACAGAGAAGGCAGCTGAGGGCCATGGATAGAGACAGAGAAGGCAGTTGAGGGCCATGGATAGAGACAGAGGAGGCAGCTGAGGGCCATGGATAGAGACAGAGAAGGCAGCTGAGGGCCATGGATAGAGACAGAGGAGACAGCTGAGGGCCATGGATAGAGACAGAGAAGGCAGCTGAGGGCCATGGATAGAGACAGAGAAGGCAGCTGAGGGCCATGGATAGAGACAGAGGAGACAGCTGAGGGCCATGGATAGAGACAGAGAAGGCAGTTGAGGGCCATGGATAGAGACAGAGGAGGCAGCTGAGGGCCATGGATAGAGACAGAGAAGGCAGCTGAGGGCCATGGATAGAGACAGAGGAGACAGCTGAGGGCCATGGATAGAGACAGAGAAGGCAGCTGAGGGCCATGGATAGAGACAGAGAAGGCAGCTGAGGGCCATGGATAGAGACAGAGGAGACAGCTGAGGGCCATGGATAGAGACAGAGAAGGCAGCTGAGGGCCATGGATAGAGACAGAGAAGGCAGCTGAGGGCCATGGATAGAGACAGAGGAGACAGCTGAGGGCCATGGATAGAGACAGAGGAGACAGCTGAGGGCCATGGATAGAGACAGAGGAGGGCCATAGATAGAGACAGAGGAGGCAGCTGAGGGCCATGGATAGAGACAGAGGAGGGCCATAGATAGAGACAGAGGAGGCAGCTGAGGGCCATGGATAGAGACAGAGGAGGGCCATAGATAGAGACAGAGGAGGCAGCTGAGGGCCATGGATAGAGACAGAGGAGGGCCATAGATAGAGACAGAGGAGGCAGCTGAGGGCCATGGATAGAGACAGAGGAGGGCCATGGATAGAGACAGAGGAGGCAGCTGAGGGCCATGGATAGAGACAGAGAAGGGCCATGGATAGAGACAGAGAAGGCAGCTGAGGGCCATGGATAGAGACAGAGGAGACAGCTGAGGGCCGTGGATAGAGACAGAGGAGGCAGCTGAGGGCCATGGAAAGAGACAGAGGAGGCAGTTGAGGGCCATGGATAGAGACAGAGGAGGCAGCTGAGGGCCATGGATAGAGACAGAGGAGGCAGTTGAGGGCCATGGATAGAGACAGAGGAGGCAGTTGAGGGCCATGGATAGAGACAGAGGAGACAGCTGAGGGCCATGATTAGAGACAGAGGAGACAGCTGAGGGCCATGGAAAGAGACAGAGGAGGGCCATGGATAGAGACAGAGGAGGCAGCTGAGGGCCATGGATAGAGACAGAGGAGACAGCTGAGGGCCATAGATAGAGACAGAGGAGACAGCTGAGGGCCATGGAAAGAGACAGAGGAGGGCCATGGATAGAGACAGAGGAGGCAGCTGAGGGCCATGGATAGAGACAGAGGAGACAGCTGAGGGCCGTGGATAGAGACAGAGGAGGCAGCTGAGGGCCATGGAAAGAGACAGAGGAGGCAGTTGAGGGCCATGGATAGAGACAGAGGAGGCAGCTGAGGGCCATGGATAGAGACAGAGGAGGCAGTTGAGGGCCATGGATAGAGACAGAGGAGACAGCTGAGGGCCATGGATAGAGACAGAGGAAACAGCTGAGGGCCATGGATAGAGACAGAGGAGGCAGCTGAGGGCCATGGATAGAGACAGAGGAGGCAGCTGAGGGCCATGGATAGAGACAGAGCAGGCAGCTGGGGACCATGGATAGAGATAGAGGAGACAGCTGAGGGCCATGGATAGAGACAGAGGAGGCAGCTGAGGGCCATGGATAGAGACAGAGGAGACAGCTGAGGGCCATGGATAGAGACAGAGCTATATAGTTTATATTTAGATTATGGAGTAGACATGCAGAAAGCTGTCAGTTCTAGTTATGTCACTAACGACACTGATGAACTGTTGGGTTTGTAAAATGATATTGGCATATTACAGAAGGATCTATAGTTCTAGTGACCCTGTAAGTATGCTAAAGGACTAAAATGTACATCTAAAATGTAGAAATAGTTACAGTAGTGGTAGTAGGAGTAGTAGTGGTAATGGTAGTGGTAGTAGTGGTAATGGTAGTAGTGGTAATGGTAGTGGTGGTAGTGGTAGTGGTAATAGTAGTAGTATTAGTAGCAATAGTAGCAGTAGTGTTAGTAGTAGTAGCAGTAGTAGTAGTAGTAGTAGTAGTAGTAGTAGTAGTAGTAGTAGTAGTAGCAGTAGTGGTAGTAGTAGTAGCAGTAGTAGTAGTAGTAGTAGTAGTAGCAGTAGTAGTAGTAGTAGTAGTAGTAGTAGTAGTGGTAGTAGCAATAGTAGCAGTAGTAGTAGTGGTAGTAGCAATAGTAGTAGTAGTAGCAGTAGTGGTACTAGTGGTACTAGTAGGAGTAGGAGTAGTAGTAGTAGCAATAGTAGCAGTAATAGTGGTGGTAGTAGTAGTAGTAGTAGTAGAAGCAATAGTAGCAGTAGTAGTAGTAGCAATAATAGCAGTAGTGGTAGTAGTAGTAGTAGTAGTGGTATTATTATCAGTAGTAGTGGTGGTAGTGGTAGTACTAGTAGTGGTGGTATTATTAGTGGTAGTGGTAGCATTATCAGTAGTAGTAGTTGTAATGGTGGTAGTGGTAGTAGTTGTGGTGGTAGTGGTGGCAGGAGTAGTGGTAGTGGTGGCAGGAGTAGTGGTAGTGGTGGCAGGAGTAGTGGTAGCAGTAGTAGTGGTAGTAGTAGTGGTAGTAGTAGTAGTAGTAGTAGTGGTGGTAGTGGTAGTGGTAGCAATAGTGGTATTATTATCAGTAGTAGTAGTTGAAATGGTGGTAGTGGTAGCAGTGGTGGTAGTGGTGGTAGTAGTGGCATTAGTAGTAGGGGTAGTGGTAGGGGTAGTGGTAGGCGTAGTGGTAGGGGTAGGGGTAGGGGTAGTGGTAGGGGTAGGGGTAGGGGTAGGGTTAGGGGTAGTGGTAGGGGTAGGGGTAGGGGTAGGGGTAGGGGTAGTGGTAGGGGTAGGGGTAGGGGTAGGGGTAGTGGTAGGGGTAGTGGTAGGGGTAGGGGTAGGGGTAGTGGTAGTGGTAGGGGTAGGGGTAGGGGTAGGGTTAGGGGTAGTGGTAGGGGTAGGGGTAGGGGTAGGGGTAGTGGTAGGGGTAAGGGTAGGGGTAGGGGTAGGGGTAGTGGTAGGGGTAGTGGTAGGGGTAGTGGTAGGGGTAGGGGTATTGGTAGGGGTAGGGGTATGGTAGGGGTAGGGGTAGGGGTAGGGGTAGGGGTAGGTGTAGTGGTAGTGGTAGTGGTAGTGGTAGGGGTATTGGTAGGGGTAGGGGTAGGGGTAGGGGTAGAGGTAGGGGTAGAGGTAGGGGTAGGGGTAGGGGTAGAGGTAGAGGTAGAGGTAGAGGTAGGGGTAGGGGTAGGGGTAGGGGTAGGGGTAGTGGTAGTGGCAGTAGTAGTAGTATTGACAACTTAAGGGAATGATGCATCTTGCCAAAGAGATGTCATTTACAAAATTACACTGATTGGCCCAATGGGGGCGCTGCGTCATTCGTGGGGGACAACATGTTTACTGTTGCCTTGTTTTTTCTGGTATAGATTATTTCCTGCTTGATACACAATCATTATGCTATTTGAGGAACTAATCCTGGGACTAACATCATTACAACTAACTATAGAGAGAGCTCACAACTCCAAAATGTAGCTTAAATGGAAATATGTGCTCAGCAATGTTCAATAGCAAAGTTACTGAAACCAGGCAGAACCTTCTGCCACTTATCGTTTCCCCTCGGTCATATTTGACTGTTACACTGGTTTGGCACACGAATCACTGTTGAGAACATCCTGGAGTACATTTTACAAAGTGTTTCTCATACAGGTAAATGTTATTTTGTGTTATCAAGCATTTTGATGAAATGTTAGATATGTCTACTAGCGTGTCATCAACATGGTTTTGGTTTGGACTCTATTTAAATCAAATCCACCGGAATTGTACAAACCACTGTGCTAACGTTAGCTGGATGGGTTACCAAGAGTCATGTGCACCCAATGGCTGTATAACTAGCTACAGTATGTGTGCACCAGTTCTGACACGCGATCGCTAACATTGGTGGATCTCGGGAACTCTGCTGCTTTGTAAGATGTTTTAGAAATGTCCGTATTAACATGAATTAAATTGTCTTTGTCACATCCAGAGCATCATGCTTGCGGGGAGATGAGGATGAGGGATATAACAATGTCAAAACGTATATAATAACTACCCTATGACACTGTCCAGAGATTTAATCAGTTTTAATCAGTCCCATAAGTCCTACAGATATACTGTGTCGCTATAAGTCCTACAGATATACTATGTCGCTGTAAGTCCTACAGATTTACTATGTCGCTGTAAGTCCTACAGATTTACTATGTCGCTGTAAGTCCTAAAGATATACTGTGTCACTATAAGTCCTAAAGATATACTGTGTCACTATAAGTCCTAAAGATATACTATGTC
>NC_092086.1:15278713-15298713 GCF_045679555.1 Salvelinus alpinus
CTTTCTCGAAACGAATGACACAAACAACTGGATTCGTTATCCCTTTCATGCCCTGCCTCCAGTCCACTTACAAATATTTGAACAAGAGAGCCTCATCAAAAATGTTCCTCGTAGTACTGCAGTGTCACCTATGCTGTCTCTCTCCATAGCAACACACAGACACACTCATTTAATTTAAATTTAACCAGGTAGGCAGTCTTTTCATTCAGACCTCTCCATCTCCATCTCTGTCTCAGCTGCTGACCGTCCACGGTCGGACCAAGGACCAGAAAGGACCCGCGACAGGCATCGCTAGCTGGGAACACATCAAGGCTGTACGGTAAACACTGCAGTTCCCTCACAGTTAAATAAAGACTACAGAGAATAACCAATATTATGTTTGTCAGGTGGAAACAGTTTGTGTAGTCTAGTAGGTCTCTGCTGTGTAGTTGGAGGTAGTTTGTGTAGTCTAGTAGGTCTCTGCAGTGTAGTTGCAGACAGTTTGTGTAGTCTAGTATGTCTCTGCTGTGTAGTTGGAGACAGTTTGTGTAGTCTAGTAGGTCTCTGCTGTGTAGTTGCAGACAGTTTGTGTAGTCTAGTAGGTCTCTGCTGTGTAGTTGGAGACAGTTTGTGTAGTCTAGTAGGTCTCTGCTGTGTAGTTGGAGGTAGTTTGTGTAGTCTAGTAGGTCTCTGCTGTGTAGTTGCAGACAGTTTGTGTAGTCTAGTAGGTCTCTGCTGTGTAGTTGGAGACAGTTTGTGTAATCTAGTAGGTCTCTGCTGTGTAGTTGCAGACAGTTTGTGTAGTCTAGTAGGTCTCTGCTGTGTAGTTGCAGACAGTTTGTGTAGTCTAGTAGGTCTCTGCTGTGTAGTTGCAGACAGTTTGTGTAGTCTAGTAGGTCTCTGCCGTGTAGTTGCAGACAGTTTGTGTAGTCTAGTAGGTCTCTGCTGTGTAGTTGGAGACAGTTTGTGTAGTCTGTCTCTGCCGTGTAGTTGCAGACAGTTTGTGTAGTCTGTCTCTGCCGTGTAGTTGCAGACAGTTTGTGTAGTCTAGTAGGTCTCTGCTGTGTAGTTGGAGACAGTTTGTGTAGTCTCGTACGTCTCCAAGAAGTTTCTTCACAGGAAAACATTCTATTATATTCTACTGTACTCTAGTACTCTATTCTATTGTGACATAGCTGATCATGTGATTGTACTGGGTTTATTAAACAGTCACTCTCTATCTCTCTGTACGTGTTGTTGCTATAGGAACGCTGTTAACATCCCTGTGTTTGCTAACGGTAACATCCAACACCTGAGTGATGTGGAGCAGTGTATGGAGGAGACTGGAGTACAGGGGGTGATGAGTGCAGGTACACACACACACACCTCCGCCTCACCTTGAGTAATTAGTCTCCCAAGAGTCATAACACCTACTAATTTGTGTTTATCACTTTCTCTCTCATGTGTCTGTGTGTGTATGGTTCTCTCTCTCTCTGTGTGTGTTTCTCTCTCTCTCTCTCTCTGTGTGTTTCTCTCTCTCTCTCATGTGTCTGTGTGTGTATGGTTCTCTCTCTGTGTGTGTTTCTCTCTTTCTCTGTGTGTGTTTCTCTCTCTCTCTGTGTGTGTTTCTCTCTCTCTGTGTGTGTTTCTCTCTCTTTGTGTGTGTTTCTCTCTTTCTCTGTGTGTGTTTCTCTCTCTCTCTGTGTGTGTTTCTCTCTCTCTGTGTGTGTTTCTCTCTCTCTGTGTGTGTTTCTCTCTCTCTGTGTGTGTTTCTCTCTCTCTGTGTGTGTTTCTCTCTCTCTGTGTGTGTTTCTCTCTCTCTGTGTGTGTTTCTCTCTCTCTCTGTGTGTGTTTCTCTCTCTCTGTGTGTTTCTCTCTCTCTGTGTGTGTTTCTCTCTTTCTCTGTGTGTTTCTCTCTCTCTCTGTGTGTGTTTCTCTCTCTCTCTGTGTGTGTTTCTCTCTCTCTCTGTGTGTGTTTCTCTCTCTCTCTGTGTGTGTTTCTCTCTCTCTCTCTCTGTGTGTTTCTCTCTCTCTCTGTGTGTGTTTCTCTCTCTCTCTGTGTGTGTTTCTCTCTTTCTCTGTGTGTTTCTCTCTCTCTCTGTGTGTGTTTCTCTCTCTCTCTGTGTGTGTTTCTCTCTCTCTCTCTGTGTGTTTCTCTCTCTCTCTCTGTGTGTTTCTCTCTCTCTCTGTGTGTTTCTCTCTCTCTCTCTCTGTGTGTTTCTCTCTCTCTGTGTGTGTTTCTCTCTCTCTCTGTGTGTGTTTCCAGAGGGGAACCTCCATAACCCAGCTCTGTTTGAGGGTCTCAGCCCTCCTGTATGGGAGATGGCTGAGGAGTATCTGGAGGTGGTCAGTCAGTACCCTCCCTGTACCCTGTCCTATGTCAGAGCACACCTCTTCAAGCTCTGGCACCACACGTATGTAACACACACACACACGGAGGGACACACACACACGGACACACACACTCCCGGAGGGACACACACACCCGGAGGGACACACACACACACTCAGTACTTCACTCTCGCCACAATCTGTGTGTTTATTTGTTAGTGTTTCTCCAGGCTGCAGATCCACAAGGACCTGAGAGAGGAGCTGGCCAAGGTGAAGAACCTGCAGGGGCTGACAGAGGTCAGCAGACAACTCCGACTACGCTGCCAGGTACCTAGGGTTAACTACGCTGCCAGGTACCAAGCATTATGGTTAGCTACACTGCCAGGTACCTAGGGTTAGCTACACTGCCAGGTACCTAGGGTTAGGGTTGACTACACTGCCAAGTACCTAGGGTTGGGGTTAACTACACTGCCAGGTACCTAGGGTTAGGGTTAACTACACTGCCAAGTACCTAGGGTTAGGGTTAACTACACTGCCAAGTACCTAGGGTTAGGGTTAACTACACTGCCAGGTACCTAGGGTTAACTACACTGCCAGGTACCAAGGGTTAGGGTTAACTACACTGCCAGGTACCTAGGGTTAGGGTTTAGCTACACTGCCAGGTACCTAGGGTTAGCTAAACTGCCAGGTACCTAGGGTTAGCTACACTGCCAGGTACCTAGGGTTAGCTACACTGCCAGGTACCTAGGGTTAGGGTTAGCTACACTGCCAGGTACCTAGGGTTAGGGTTAGCTACACTGCCAGGTACCTAGGGTTAGCTACACTGCCAGGTACCAAGGGTTAGGGTTAACTACACTGCCAGGTACTGAGGGTTAGGGTTAACTACACTGCCAGGTACTGAGGGTTAGGGTTAACTACACTGCCAGGTACTGAGGGTTAGCTACACTGCCAGGTACTGAGGGTTAACTACACTGCCAGGTACTGAGGGTTAGGGTTAACTACACTGCCAGGTACCAAGGGTTAGGGTTAACTACACTGCCAGGTACTGAGGGTTAGGGTTAACTACACTGCCAGGTACCAAGGGTTAGGGTTAACTACACTGCCAGGTACCTAGGGTTAGGGTTAACTACACTGCCAGGTACTGAGGGTTAGGGTTAACTACACTGCCAGGTACCAAGGGTTAACTACACTGCCAGGTACCAAGGGTTAGGGTTAACTACACTGCCAGGTACCAAGGGTTAGGGTTAGCTACACTGCCATGTACCAAGGGTTAGGGTTAGCTACACTGCCAGGTACCAAGGGTTAGGGTTAGCTACACTGCCAGGTACCTAGGGTTAGGGTTAGCTACACTGCCAGGTACCTAGGGTTAGGGTTAGCTACACTGCCAGGTACCTAGGGTTAGCTACACTGCCAGGTACCTAGGGTTAGCTACACTGCCAGGTACCAAGGGTTAGGGTTAACTACACTGCCAGGTACTGAGGGTTAGGGTTAACTACACTGCCAGGTACTGAGGGTTAGGGTTAACTACACTGCCAGGTACTGAGGGTTAGCTACACTGCCAGGTACTGAGGGTTAACTACACTGCCAGGTACTGAGGGTTAGGGTTAACTACACTGCCAGGTACCAAGGGTTAGGGTTAACTACACTGCCAGGTACCAAGGGTTAGGGTTAGCTACACTGCCAGGTACCAAGGGTTAGGGTTAGCTACACTGCCAGGTACCAAGGGTTAGGGTTAGCTACACTGCCAGGTACCTAGGGTTAGGGTTAGCTACACTGCCAGGTACCTAGGGTTAGGGTTAGCTACACTGCCAGGTACCTAGGGTTAGCTACACTGCCAGGTACCTAGGGTTAGCTACACTGCCAGGTACCAAGGGTTAGGGTTAACTACACTGCCAGGTACTGAGGGTTAGGGTTAACTACACTGCCAGGTACTGAGGGTTAGGGTTAACTACACTGCCAGGTACTGAGGGTTAGCTACACTGCCAGGTACTGAGGGTTAACTACACTGCCAGGTACTGAGGGTTAGGGTTAACTACACTGCCAGGTACCAAGGGTTAGGGTTAACTACACTGCCAGGTACTGAGGGTTAGGGTTAACTACACTGCCAGGTACCAAGGGTTAGGGTTAACTACACTGCCAGGTACCTAGGGTTAGGGTTAACTACACTGCCAGGTACTGAGGGTTAGGGTTAACTACACTGCCAGGTACCAAGGGTTAACTACACTGCCAGGTACCAAGGGTTAGGGTTAACTACACTGCCAGGTACCAAGGGTTAGGGTTAGCTACACTGCCAAGTACCAAGGGTTAGGGTTAGCTACACTGCCAGGTACCAAGGGTTAGGGTTAGCTACACTGCCAGGTACCAAGGGTTAGGGTTAGCTACACTGCCAGGTACCAAGGGTTAGGGTTAGCTACACTGCCAGGTACCAAGGGTTAGGGTTAGCTACACTGCCAGGTACTGAGGGTTAGCTACACTGCCAGGTACCAAGGGTTAGGGTTAGCTACACTGCCAGGTACTGAGGGTTAGCTACACTGCCAGGTACTGAGGGTTAGCTACACTGCCAGGTACTGAGGGTTAGCTACACTGCCAGGTACCAAGGGTTAGGGTTAGCTACGCTGCCAGGTACTGAGGGTTAGGGTTAGCTACGCTGCCAGGTACCAAGGGTTAGGGTCAACTACACTGCCAGGTACCAAGGGTTAGGGTTAGCTACACTGCCAGGTACCGAGGGTTAGGGTTAACTACACTGCCAGGTACCTAGGGTTAACTACACTGCCAGGTACCTAGGGTTAACTACACTGCCAGGTACCTAGGGTTAACTACACTGCCAGGTACCTAGGGTTAGCTACGCTGCCAGGTACCAAGGGTTAGGGTTAACTACACTGCCAGGTACTGAAGGCTAGGGTTAGCTACGCTGCCAGGTACCAAGGGTTAGGGTTAACTACACTGCCAGGTACCAAGGGTTAGGGTTAGCTACACTGCCAAGTACCAAGGGTTAGGGTTAGCTACACTGCCAGGTACCAAGGGTTAGGGTTAGCTACACTGCCAGGTACCAAGGGTTAGGGTTAGCTACACTGCCAGGTACCAAGGGTTAGGGTTAGCTACACTGCCAGGTACCGAGGGTTAGGGTTAGCTACACTGCCAGGTACTGAGGGTTAGCTACACTGCCAGGTACCAAGGGTTAGGGTTAGCTACACTGCCAGGTACTGAGGGTTAGCTACACTGCCAGGTACTGAGGGTTAGCTACACTGCCAGGTACTGAGGGTTAGCTACACTGCCAGGTACCAAGGGTTAGGGTTAGCTACGCTGCCAGGTACTGAGGGTTAGGGTTAGCTACGCTGCCAGGTACCAAGGGTTAGGGTCAACTACACTGCCAGGTACCAAGGGTTAGGGTTAGCTACACTGCCAGGTACCGAGGGTTAGGGTTAACTACACTGCCAGGTACCTAGGGTTAACTACACTGCCAGGTACCTAGGGTTAACTACACTGCCAGGTACCTAGGGTTAACTACACTGCCAGGTACCTAGGGTTAGCTACGCTGCCAGGTACCAAGGGTTAGGGTTAACTACACTGCCAGGTACTGAAGGCTAGGGTTAGCTACGCTGCCAGGTACTGAGGGTTAGGGTTAACTACACTGCCAGGTACTGAGGGTTAGGGTTAACTACGCTGCCAGGTACTGTGGGTTAGGGTTACCTACACTGCCAGGTACTGAGGGTTAGGGTTACCTACACTGCCAGGTACTGAGGGTTAGGGTTACCTACACTGCCAGGTACTGAGGGTTAGGGTTACCTACACTGCCAGGTACTGAGGGTTAGGGTTAACTACACTGCCAGGTACTGAGGGTTAGGGTTAACTACACTGCCAGGTACTGAGGGTTAGGGTTAACTACACTGCCGGGTACTGAGGGTTAGGGTTAGCTACACTGCCGGGTACTGAGGGTTAGGGTTAGCTACACTACCGGGTACTGAGGGTTAGGGTTAACTACACTGCGAGGTACTGAGGGTTAGGGTTAGCTACACTGCCAGGTACTGAGGGTTAGGGTTAGCTACACTACCAGGTACTGAGGGTTAGGGTTAGCTACACTGCCAGGTACTGAGGGTTAGGGTTAACTACACTGCCAGGTACTGAGGGTTAGGGTTAGCTACACTACCAGGTACTGAGGGTTAGGGTTAACTACACTGCCAGGTACTGAGGGTTAGGGTTAACTACACTGCTAGGTACTGAGGGTTAGGGTTAACTACACTGCCAGGTACTGAGGGTTAGGGTTAACTACACTGCTAGGTACTGAGGGTTAGGGTTAGCTACACCGCCAGGTACTGAGGGTTAGGGTTAACTACACCGCTAGGTACTGAGGGTTAGGGTTAACTACACTGCCAGGTACTGAGGGTTAGGGTTAACTACACTACCAGGTACTGAGGGTTAGGGTTAACTACACTGCCAGGTACTGAGGGTTAGGGTTAACTACACTACCAGGTACTGAGGGTTAGGGTTAACTACACTGCCAGGTACTGAGGGTTAGGGTTAACTACACTGCCAGGTACCTAAGGTTAGGGTTAGCTACACTGCCAGGTACTGAGGGTTAGGGTTAGCTACACTGCTAGGTACTGAGGGTTAGGGTTAGCTACACTGCCAGGTATTGAGGGTTAGGGTTAACTACACTGCCAGGTACCTAGGGTTAGGGTTAACTACACTGCCAGGTACCTAGGGTTAGGGTTAACTACACTGCCAGGTACTGAGGGTTAGGGTTAACTACACTGCCAGGTACTGAGGGTTAGGGTTAACTACACTGCCAGGTACCTAAGGTTAGGGTTAACTACACTGCCAGGTACCTAAGGTTAGGGTTAACTACACTGCCAGGTACCTAAGGTTAGGGTTAACTACACTGCCAGGTACTGAGGGATCATTCTGTTTTTCACCTTTCCTTCCCTCCTCCCCAAAATGTTTTACTCCTTTTTAGTTTGTCTTCCTCACCAATTCCTCTTCTCCCTCTTCTCCTCCTCTTCTCCCTCTTCTCCCCCTCCCCCTCATCCCCCTCTTCTTCCCCCTCATCCCCCTCTTCTTCCCCCTTATCCCCCTCTTCTTCCCCCTCATCCCTCTCTCCTCCCCCCTCATCCCTCTCTCCTCCCCCTCATCCCTCTCTCTTCCCCCTCTCTCTCCTCCCAATCTCTCTCCTCCCCATCTCTCTCCTCCCCCTCTCCCCCCTCTCCCCCCTCTCCCCCCCTCTTCCCCCTCCCCCCCTCTTCCCCCTCTTCCCCCTCCTCCCCCTCTTCTCCCCCCTCCCCCTCACCCCCCTCTTCTCCCTCCTCCCTCTCTTCTCCCCCCTCCTAACACAGCTAGATGATGACACTGGTTCCATTCTCATTTGTTTAACCTCTGCAGGAGGAGATAACCAATGGAGGAGAGGAGGCGGGGCAGGTGGTTGGGCTGCCATTCCCTCATTGGATCTGCCAGCCGTACGTCAGACCAGTGTGAGTGACAATTTCCTGTTGAGATCTGTGTACATTCCTTTACTTAGATTTGTGTTTATTAGGTAGTTGTTGTGGAATTGTTAGATTACTTGTTAGATATTACTGTACGGTCAGAACTAGAAGCACAAGCATTTTACTACACTCGCATTAACATCTGTGACCAATAAAATGTTATTTGATTAGAAGATCAAAGTCATCAGTCCACACACATAGAAACCGTAACATGTCGACGTGACAATGAACATTGTTCCTGCCAGGCCGAAGGATCCGGTTGCTAACGGTAACGGTACGGAGGTGAAGGCAGTGTGTCACAAGAGGGCGTTGTCACAAGAGGACTCGGACGGGGCGAGCGATGCCCTCTCCAAAAACAAACAGAAGAAGAAAGCCAGAAACCCCTACAAGAACTTCTGTCCCGAGCAGAAACGTGAGTTATTTCTCCTCGTAGTACTGCAGTCACCTGTCCTCTCTGTCTCCCGTCTAATTAAGCAATAAGGCCCTTAGCCGTGGGATATTGGCCATATACCACACACCCCCAAGGTGCCTTATTGCTGTTATAAACTGGTTACCAACGTAATTAGGGCAGTGAAACTACATGTTTTGTCATACCCGTGGTGTACCTACCGTCTGATATACCACAGCTGTCAGCCAATCAGCATTCAGGGCTCGAACCACCCAGTGTATGTCAAAACATGTATTTTTACTGCTCTAATTACGTTGGTAACCAGTTTATAACAGCAATAAGGCACCTCGGGGGTGTGTGGTATATGGCCAATATCCCACGGCTAAGGTCTGTGTCCAGGCACTCCGCGTTGCGTCTGCGTAAGAACAGCCCTTAGCCGTGGTATATTGGTATATGTTTTGTCATACCCGTGGTATGCGGTCTGATATACCACGGCTGTCAGCCAATCAGCATTCAGGGCTGTAACCACCCAGTTTATAATGCTACAGAGCCTCAGCCTACAGTACAGTAGATAACCTCTGTGTTGCCCCTGTTTTCTCTGCAGCAAAGTACATCAAGTGTGAGCAGTGTGGAAATCCAAAGGTGAGTGGACCTCTTCACCCTGTTCCTCATTACCATGTGTAAACACCTCTTCACCCTGTTCCTCATTACCATGTGTAAACACCTCTTCACCCTGTTCCTCATTACCGTGTGTAAACACCTCTTCACCCTGTTCCTCATTACCGTGTGTAAACACCTCTTCACCCTGTTCCTCATTACCATGTGTAAACACCTCTTCACCCTGTTCCTCATTACAGTGTGTAAACACCTCTTCACCCTGTTCCTCATTACAGTGTGTAAACACCTCTTCACCCTGTACCTCATTACCATGTGTAAACACCTCTTCACCCTGTATCTCATTATCATGTGTAGTAACCTCTTCACCCTGTTCCTCATTACCATGTGTAAACACCTCTTCACCATGTTCCTCATTACCATGTGTAAACACATGATCACCCTGTTTCCTCATTACCATGTGTAAACACATTTTCACCCTGTTCCTCATTACCATGTGTAAACACCTCTTCACCCTGTTCCTTATTACCATGTGTAAACACCTCTTCACCCTGTTCCTCGTTACCATGTGTAAACACCTCTTCACCCTGTTCCTCATTACCGTGTGTAAACACCTCTTCACCCTGTTCCTCATTACCATGTGTAAACACCTCTTCACCCTGTTCCTCATTACCATGTGTAAACACCTCTTCACCCTGTTCCTCATTACCATGTGTAGCAACCTCTTCACCCTGTTCTTCATTACCATGTGTAAACACCTCTTCACCCTGTTCCTCATTACCATGTGTAAACACCTCTTCACCCTGTTCCTCATTATCATGTGTAAACACCTCTTCACCCTGTTCCTCATTACCATGTGTAGCAACCTCTTCACCCTGTTCTTCATTACCATGTGTAAACACCTCTTCACCCTGTTCCTCATTACCATGTGTAAACACCTCTTCACCCTGTTCCTCATTACCATGTGTAAACACCTCTTCACCCTGTTCCTCGTTACCATGTGTAGTAACCTCTTCACTCTGTTCCTCATTACCATGTGTAGGATGAGAGGGCGTCACTCACCAGATTCCTCAATACAGATGAAGTTTAGCCCTGGACTAGGTTCAATGGAGAACGTGTCCTGACTGACTGTGTATAATAGTGTTACGTATGCAGGTCAGATTCCTAGGAGCTAGAAGCAGAGCTGCCATGTCTGTTGGCGCAATTTTGTACCTCCCGGGCCCTAACCCTCTCTCTCTCTAGGGCCCTAACCCTCTCTCTCTCCCGGGCCCTAACCCTCTCTCTCTCTCCCGGGCCCTAACCCTCTCTCTCTTTCCCTAACCCTCTCTCTCTCCCGGGCCCTAACCCTCTCTCTCTCCCGGGCCCTAACCCTCTCACTCTCTCCCTAACCCTCTCTCTCTCTCCCGGGCCCTAACCCTCTCTTTCTCTCCCGTGCCCTAACCCTCTCTCTCTCTCCCGGGCCCTAACCCTCTCTCTCTCTCCCGGGCCCTAACCCTCTCTCTCTCTCCCGGGGCCTAACCCTCTCTCTCTCTCCCGGGCCCTAACCCTCTCTCTCTCCCGGGGCCTAACCCTCTCTCTCTCTCCCGGGGCCTAACCCCCTCTCTCTCTCTCTCCCTAACCCCTCTCTCCCGGGCCCCAACCCTCTCCCTCTCTCCCGGGCCCTAACCCTCTCTCTCTCTCCCTAACCCCCTCACTCTCTCCAGGTCCCTAACACCCCCCCCCCCCCCTCTCCAAGTCCCTAACCCCCCCCCCCCCTCTCTCTCTCCAGGTCCCTAACCCTCTCTCTCTCTCTGTAGGGTAATCAGTGTGTATTCAACCTGTGTCGAGGCTGCTGTAAAAAGAAGGCCTACAAGGAGGTGGCAGACTGCCCAAGTGAGTCCACACACACACACACACACACACACACACAAACACACACACACACAGCTGTCTT
Source organism: Salvelinus alpinus (assembly GCF_045679555.1). Taxonomy (NCBI): domain Eukaryota; kingdom Metazoa; phylum Chordata; class Actinopteri; order Salmoniformes; family Salmonidae; genus Salvelinus; species Salvelinus alpinus. The sequence goes on from NC_092086.1 coordinate 15,289,416, forward strand.
TCTCTGATATATCATTTATTTCCTCTCGTCTGGTTTACAGGTCACGGGCTGAGGTTCAAGACCAAGGCAGAGAAACAGAAGTCAGAGCGGGAAGAGGAGGAGGGAAAGAGCAGAGGATTACAGGAGGAAGAGGATGGAGGATTGTTGAACGGGACCCTCAGCACCCCAACAGACCCCCACAGAGGACAGACTGTGTCCTGAGACATGGACTAACAGGGACATAGACATCCATTCAGACGTAGAGCAGTACACACACACACACACACACACACACACACACACACACACACACACACACAGCAGGATGTGAGAAACTTTATCCATCAACAGTATACAGAGACACAAGAACGTATTGTAAGGAACACACGTGTGCATCCATCCTGTCTCATACAAACTCACCACTGTCCTCCGTTGCTGCTGTGCTGAACTGGCTTAGATGGGGTTTCACCACTACGCCCTCCTCCTGACTGACTGACTGGGGGAGTCTTCCTGGACTAGCTCCACTGGGACTGATGTAATGGATAGACTCCTCCTACCTGACTGACTGGGGGAGTCTTCCTGGACTAGCTCCACTGGGACTGATGTAATGGATGGACTAATTTCTCTCTTGGACTTTAGCATAACAAGTAGCTTTGAAGTCAGAGATTCACCCCAAAAAGTGCAGTTCCATCTGGGTCTTTCTAGTTGGTCTACAGCCGTGTCTGGAAGGAGGAAAAGCTCAGTCGTAACAGTACTATCCCAGTACTGCTCAATCTCTACATTTATTTGTCTTTTGGTTGTGGTAAATAATGGGACTATTTCCTGTTGATCTTTGTCATGTTTTCCCCCTGAACTAGAATGATATTTTATCACCTGACTGTTAGAATGGTGACTCTCTGTCCAACAGAAGTCAGTCCGTTTAAAAAAAATATATATATCATTTTTCATCAAGCGCCTAGTCTTAATGTGTACCTGTGTGATGTGTAGGGCTTGGAGTTTGTTTTCTAGGCCTGTCTCCAGAAAGTATTTTAGGGTAGGGATGCTGATCTGAGAGCTGTTCAACATATTCATTATTCATCATTGTTGGGGCGGCAGGTAGTCTAGTGGTTAGAGCTTTGGGCCAGTAACCGAAAGGTTGCTAGATTGAATCCCCGAGCTGACAAGGTAAAAATCTGTCGTTCTGCTCCTGAACAAGGAAGTTAACCCACTGTTCCCCGGTAGGCCGTCATTGTAAATAAGAATTTGTTCTTAACTGACATGCCTAGTTAATTTTTTTTTTAAATGATCTGAGATCTGTCCATATAGGTCTTATTCATTATGATCTAAACTGATCCTAGATCAGCACTCCTACTCTGAGATGCTTGGTGGATACGGGCCCTGGTCTGGCCATGTGGTAAAACTCCTGCTCATTCTGATGTGTAACAGCCTGGGATGTGTTTATGGTGCATTCATGACAAGTCGGAAACTTCAAACTTCGAGTTAAAATGAACGTAAGTTATTTGCATAGAGCTATCTATTTGTTGATTCTGATACTTTCCAAGTGGGAAACCTGGGGCCTCATCTTCAAGTTTCCAAGTCGTCTTGAACACACCATTACTAGGAACCAAACGGAACAAAACAGGGGGGGGGGGGGCTACCTGAATTTGTCCAATAGAAACTCTTGTTTTTGTTGGAAAACGTTTTTCATTGTGAAATTGTTTTGCTACGGTTTGCACAAATGAATACACCCCAGGTGAGAACTCAATGCCAAATCACACTGGAAACTATTTTCATCACTTCAAAGAATATATAAATGATTTACAGAGTTATATTTGGTTTTAATTTCTCTTTGTGGTGGTTTTATTTATTTGATGGTGGTTGGGGGTTACTTGCATTGAGTTCAGTGCCTTCTGGCAGACATAACACTTGGCCTATCCAGTCATATATGAACTTGAGGTTAAATAAATGGATGTGACAAGTGAGAAATGGTGCATTTGATGTTTCTCCGTTCATACATTCTGGGCCAAAATGAGCCCTTTTGACAATACTAACAACTTTTGGATTTTCTGTTGAATATCAAACTGACACGTCATCTTGTCTTTTTACTGTTTGGGGATTTATTTTGAAATTAAATAAATCTATGGAAAAAAGAATCCCCATCTGTATCGCAAGTAATAGTAGATTCAATTACCATCTTGCATGCTTTCATATAAGTCTATGCTAGGTAAAGCCCCGCCTTATCTCAGCTCACTGGTCACCATAGCAGCACCCACCCGTAGCACGTGTTCCAGCAGGTATATTTCACTGGTCATCCCCAAAGCCAACACTTCCTTTGGCCGCCTTTCCTTCCAGTTCTCTGCTGCCAATGACTGGAACGAATTGCAAAAAATCTCTGAAGCTGGAGTCATATCTCCCTCTCTAACTTTAAGCATCAGCTGTCAGAGCAGTTTACCGATCACTGTAACTGTACACAGCCAATCTGTAAATAGCACACCCAACTACCTCATCCCCATATTGTTATTTATCCTACCTCCCTACTCTTCTACATTTGCACACATTGTACATAGATTTTTCTATTTTTCATTTGTGTTATTGACTGTACGTTTGTTTGTGTAACTGTGTTGTCGTTTTTGTCGCACTGCTTTGCTTTATCTTGGCCAGGTCGCAGTTGTAAATGAGAACTTGTTCTCAACTGGCCTACCTTGTTAAATAAATAAAAAATATGACTTTTATTTTGAAAGTCGTGAATATCAGACGTGACGTCATCCCGAAAAGGAAGCTGAAATCCCACGCTCGTAGCGTTTGTATCAACGTAAATGCAGGAAAATTAGGGCAGAAAGTTTTGGTGGACTTTTGGCTAAACATTCTAGCAAAGAAAGTAAAACGTATCCAAATGGATAAAACGAACTGTCCGATGTTTGTTGCCCCCGAGTTGTCCAAACTACAGTGTTTACATGTGTTCCTCACGGAGCGGCTAACCGCAGCTGCTAGGGAGATTTTTGGGGCCGTGGAAAAAACGATACTCGAGTATCAGGAAGAGATCATCCGTTTGAGACAGGAGAACAGTCGCCTACGGCGTAATAACGCGGTGATCCAACCAGAGAAGTTACCAGACCCCCAGCAGCAGCAGCTCACGTTCTCCGTCTCTGAAGAGGTTCTCCTGGACTTGGAGGAGCAGCACTCTGAGCAGAGCCACAGGTGGAGCGCCAGTCTGGGGAAAGAGGTCCCAGAACCGACACAGAGTCAGACAGAGAAGGAACAGGATTGCATGACCAGTCATGAGGAAGCACAGCTTCAACTACTGGAGTTTGCTATCAAATTGACTCCTGTCTATCATGTGGAAAATTACTGTGATCAAGACCAACCTCAGCCCGTACACCTTGACCAGCCTTAGACTGTGGAGCTTCTGTCTCAGATCAAACCAGAAGCTAATGAAGTCAAATGTAATACAGACTGCACTTCATGGGAGAAACTAGAACAAGATGGGTATAAATACCCTATCACCCAGCCACACACAACAATTCCACGAGCTCACCATGGAGTTGACAACCCAGCAGCTACACCAGCTGAGGTATCAAACATCCAGATCTACAGAGCCGTCATGAATCTGAGCCAAATGACAGCTCAGGTGAAAGATGACTTGAACTGTGTGGTCGGAGGACTGAAAGAAGAAATAGGAGGTCTGAAAAAAGAAGTCGGAGGTCTGAAAAAAGAAGTCGGGGGGCTGAAAGAACACGTCGTCTCACTGAGAGACTCTCTGGAAGGTGATGCTCGTCAGCTTGGGCCGGTACCGGCTAAGCGGAAGCGGGCCAGAAGCTCGCTAGTAGCAGAAACGGTACAGCGGCTCCATAATTCCGTGGGTAATCTGATACACAGATACCAGCCTAAGGATAAAGTAAACTCTCCACACAACAAGGTGGTCACCACTGTATCTGATTAGAGAAGAGTCCAAGGAAAGTTTAAGTGTGACTCACGACGTGCTCAGGGCTGCCAGTGTGACCTACTATGAAACAGTCCCGGCGGAACTTCCTGATGCGGTTGCCAGAGAACCGTACGCAGAGTGAAGATACACGCGATGGCGGTCGGGGAGGAACCGCGGTTCTGCTGGATTCCAGAACCGCGATGCTCCAGAGTCACGAGGAGAAGGATCTGTGGGAAGGAGTGACATCGGAGTTGATGTCCGATGAGGAAGACACCATGGTGGATGATGAAGCCTCCAGCGTTCCGGAGCATGGAGCTGAGTGAGCTGTGTGCGGTGCTCCAGAAAAGGCTTGACAAACACCCAAAGGCACTGCCACGCACCACACGCCTCCCCAGTGGATTCATGTCTATGAGGGAGCCTCCAAGGACCTTCCACCAGGACAGACATGGACAGGCAGATTTAATGGCACAACACACTCCCCTGAGGCCGTCTGTTGGAGACAATCAGCGATTCGATAGCCCTGGAGCGATCCTCTTAACTGTCAAAGAGGAAGAGATGGACTGAAACAGACAAGAGATTAAAGACGTCCTCCAGTGATGTAACTGTTCCTGTTAAAGCGATATCCCAAGCATAAATATAACACACAATCAATAGAGATCAGAAGACACCTCCAGAAGCTGTTTTAACTGAGCAACGTTTTTACATGATATGTGGTTGTTTTATCTACCTTAGTTGATTGGACTGACTAAGTCGCTTTGGATAAAAGCCTCTGCTAATTCAGTGTTTCCCAACCCTGGTCCTCCAGTACCCCCAACAGTGTTTCCCAGCCCTGGTCCTCCAGTACCCCAACAGTGTTTCCCAGCCCTGGTCCTCCAGTATCCCCAACAGTGTTTCCCAACCCTGGTCCTCCAGTATCCCCAACAGTGTTTCCCAGCCCTGGTCCTCCAGTATCCCCAACAGTGTTTCCCAGCCCTGGTCCTCCAGTACCCCAACAGTGTTTCCCAGCCCTGGTCCTCCAGTATCCCCAACAGTGTTTCCCAACCCTGGTCCTCCAGTACCCCCAACAGTGTTTCCCAACCCTGGTCCTCCAGTACCCCCAACAGTGTTTCCCAGCCCTGGTCCTCCAGTATCCCCAACAGTGTTTCCCAACCCTGGTCCTCCAGTATCCTTAACAGTGTTTCCCAACCCTGGTTCTCCAGTATCCCAACAGTGTTTCCCAACCCTGGTCCTTGTAATAAATATCATTTATTATAACACAAGCATATTTGCTATTACATTGTTATAACTAACTTCTTTCCAAACAGGGTTTCTCACAAACTAATAGCAGATACTGAGACCCACACACACCCAGAGACAGATGGCTGACACAGGCCTTTTCATAAAGACTGATAAGAAAAGGATGCCTGGTACTGCATATCACAGAAACTGAGACACACACATACCCAAGGACAGAGGGCTGACGCAAACCTTTCATAAACACTGATAAGACAGGAACATCTACGCACACACAAAATCTCCTCTTCAGTCTGAACATTTTACAGACACACAGAAATGTCAAAATAGGAACATCTACGCACACACCTAATCTCCTGTTTTAGCTGAACATTTCTGAAGACAAAGAAATCTACTCAGAGCCAATGAGACAGTGATACTAGCCTGAAGGGGACCTCGCCCAACTCATCAGGACCAACCAGAGGACAAGAACTTCCAGACTCAACCTACTTTCTATCTTTGTATAAAATGTATATGCACTCTGTTATCTGGGCGTCTTTCAGAGAGTTCCATTTGAGCTTGATGAAAGGGTCCGTGCACGCTATTTCAGATATCTTTACACTTTAATAAACTGCCGTATATCATACCTTATCCACCTGGTCCAGCATCTCAACTTGGTCTCACTCTTCTAGTAAATGTATCATCAACATCCTCCAGTACCCCAACAGTGTTTCCCAACCCTGGTCCTCCAGTATCCCCAACAGTAAAGTTTAGTTGTATCCCTGGACAAACACACCTCATTGAGGCTTGATGATTAGTTGAATCAGGTGTGCTTGTCCAGGGTTACAATAACCATGTGTACTGGAGCACCAGGGTTGGTGGTACTGGAGGACCAGGGTTGGGCTGTTGGTGGTACTGGAGGACCAGGGTTGGGAACCACTGCGCTAGATTAACGTAATTGTGGTATCAGGAATCTGTGGCTGTATTGGAAACTTCATCTAAAACACCACCAAAGAAAGAGTCAGTCATTTGTATCTTATATCTTTATTAAACGCTTGTTCTGTGTCGAGGTTGTGTTTTTCCCTCCCAATGTGTAATCAGTGTTTGTCACCAGGTACAAAGTGCATCTCTTTACAAAGAACCAGCCAGCTACAGCTGGAAGTACCTTGTCTCTCCCAAAACGTTCGTTTCTTTTAACTTCATTTGAGTAACAAGGTGTTGTTGGGTCTCATGTGTCAACAGACATCGTATCTTCACCAACTTGCAGTATTTTCATTGTGTTTGTTCTTGTCTTCTCTCCCACCAGGAAACGTAGGCCCTGGTAAAAAGTAGCGCACCATAGAGGACAGGGGGCCGTTTGAGGGGAACAGGGGGCCGTTTGAGGGGAACAGGGGGCCGTTTGAGGGGAACAGGGGGCCGTTTGAGGGGAACAGGGGGCCGTTTGAGGGGAACAGGGGGCCGTTTGAGGGGAACAGGGGGCCGTTTGAGGGGAACAGGGGGCCGTTTGAGGGGAACAGGGGGCCGTTTGAGGGGAACAGGGGGCCGTTTGAGGGGAACAGGGGCCTTTTGAGGGGGACAGGGGGCCGTTTGAGGGGGACAGGGGGCCGTTTGAGGGGAACAGGGGGCCGTTTGAGGGGAACAGGGGGCCGTTTGAGGGGGACAGGGGGCCGTTTGAGGGGGACAGGGGGCCGTTTGAGGGGAACAGGGGGCCTTTTGAGGGGAACAGGGGGCCGTTTGAGGGGAACGGGGCCGTTTGAGGGGAACAGGGGGCCGTTTGAGGGGAACAGGGGGCCGTTTGAGGGGAACAGGGGGCCGTTTGAGGGGGACAGGGGGCCGTTTGAGGGGAACAGGGGGCCGTTTGAGGGGAACAGGGGGCCGTTTGAGGGGGACAGGGGGCCGTTTGAGGGGGACAGGGGGCCGTTTGAGGGGAACAGGGGGCCTTTTGAGGGGAACAGGGGGCCGTTTGAGGGGAACGGGGCCGTTTGAGGGGAACAGGGGGCCGTTTGAGGGGAACAGGGGGCCGTTTGAGGGGAACAGGGGGCCGTTTGAGGGGAACAGGGGGCCGTTTGAGGGGAACAGGGGGCCGTTTGAGGGGAACAGGGGGCCTTTTGAAGGGGACAGGGGGCCGTTTGAGGGGAACAGGGGGCCTTTTGAGGGGAACAGGGGGCCTTTTGAGGGAACAGGGGGCCGTTTGAGGGGGACAGGGGGCCTTTTGAGGGGGACAGGGGGCCTTTTGAGGGGGACAGGGGGCCTTTTGAGGGGGACAGGGGGCCTTTTGAGGGGGACAGGGGGCCTTTTGAGAGGAACAGGGGGCCGTTTGAGGGGAACAGGGGGCCGTTTGAGGGGGACAGGGGGCCTTTTGAGGGGACAGGGGGCCTTTTGAGGGGACAGGGGGCCTTTTGAGGGGACATGGGGCCTTTTGAGGGGAACAGGGGGCCGTTTGAGGGGACAGGGGGCCTTTTGAGGGGGACAGGGGGGCTTTTGAGGGGACAGGGGGCCTTTTGAGGGGAACAGGGGGCCGTTTGAGGGGACAGGGGGCCTTTTGAGGGGACAGGTGTTTTGTTTTGCCAACGTTGGGGCCATGTCATAGGCTGCTTCTCAAATGACACCATGTGCCCTACTTTTGGCCAGACTCCAGCTCAGCAGTTGTAGCTTTGACTTGGCCAAAAGAAGAGCACTACCTGAGGGCTGCTGTGGACAGGCACCCTACACTCCCTCTGTTCATTCAGAGGCACCAGGCATTGTCTGCGTACCAAATGGCACCCTATTCCCTACATCGTGCCCTACTTTTGACCAGGGCCCCATAGGGTAGTGCACTGTATAGGGAGCAGAGTGCCAGACACAGCCAGCGACGGTGTCATGATGGGACGTCCCTGTCACATGGTGCTGCTCATCCTGGTTGTTTGGCTGTTGGCTGTTATTAGCTCCCCCTGGCTGCCTTCTCTAGGAGGGGACTGAGGGAGGAGGGAGAGAGGGAGGAGGGAAGGGAGAGAGGAGGAGGAGGGAAGGGAGAGAGGAGGGAAGGGAGGGAAGTGAACAGATTAACAGTGAAATGCTTAGAGAGGTGGATAACAGTTGATTTCAAACGACGGACACGGTACTAAAATAATACATGACCTGATAAATGAACATTCTGTCAAAACCAAGAAAAGCTCTGACGACATGTTCCAAATGAAACACGAGGTGAACTATCCAAGGTTTTCCATCAGATGAGGAGGTGAACTATCCAAGGTTTTCCATCAGATGAGGAGGTGAACTATCCAAGGTTTTCCATAAGATGAGGAGGTGAACTATCCAAGGTTTTCCATAAGATGAGGAGGTGAACTATCCAAGGTTTTCCATCAGATGAGGAGGTGAACTATCCAAGGTTTTCCATCAGATGAGGAGGTGAACTATCCAAGGTTTTCCATCAGATGAGGAGGTGAACTATCCAAGGTTTTCCATCAGATGAGGAGGTGAACTATCCAAGGTTTTCCATAAGATGAGGAGGTGAACTATCCAAGGTTTTCCATAAGATGAGGAGGTGAACTATCCAAGGTTTTCCATAAGATGAGGAGGTGAACTATCCAAGGTTTTCCATAAGATGAGGAGGTGAACTATCCAAGGTTTTCCATAAGATGAGGAGGTGAACTATCCAAGGTTTTCCATCAGATGAGGAGGTGAACTATCCAAGGTTTTCCATCAGATGAGGAGGTGAACTATCCAAGGTTTTCCATCAGATGAGGAGGTGAACTATCCAAGGTTTTCCATCAGATGAGGAGGTGAACTATCCAAGGTTTTCCATCAGATGAGGAGGTGAACTATCCAAGGTTTTCCATCAGATGAGGAGGTGAACTATCCAAGGTTTTCCATCAGATGAGGAGGTGAACTATCCAAGGTTTTCCATCAGATGAGGAGGTGAACTATCCAAGGTTTTCCATCAGATGAGGAGGTGAACTATCCAAGGTTTTCCATCAGATGAGGAGGTGAACTATCCAAGGTTTTCCATCAGATGAGGAGGTGAACTATCCAAGGTTTTCCATCAGATGAGGAGGTGAACTATCCAAGGTTTTCCATAAGATGAGGAGGTGAACTATCCAAGGTTTTCCATAAGATGAGGAGGTGAACTATCCAAGGTTTTCCATCAGATGAGGAGGTGAACTATCCAAGGTTTTCCATCAGATGAGGAGGTGAACTATCCAAGGTTTTCCATAAGATGAGGAGGTG
>NC_092086.1:15303713-15343713 GCF_045679555.1 Salvelinus alpinus
AGAGAGAGAGAGAGATGAGGAGAGAGAAGAGAGAAAGATATAGGAGAGAGATGGAGAGGAGAGAAAGATATAGGAGAGAGATGGAGAGATAGAGAGATATGGAGAGAGAAAGCGAGGGAAAAGAGGTGTTGACATTTCAATATGTACTGAAATCAGTCATCACCCAACAAGCTGTTTCCTCTCCATAACAGTTCTCATCAAGGACTTCCACTTGACGGAGAGAACAATGAAGCACATTGTTCTGTAACAGAGTTAGCAGTTACCTGGAGGGGACGACTAAGTGTGGTGACCACTGCATAGGGAGCCTACCTGCTTGAGAAGCACATTGTTCTGTAACAGAGTTAGCAGTTACCTGGAGGGGACGACTAAGTGTGGTGACCACTGCGTAGGGAGCCTACCTGCTTGAGAAGCACATTGTTCTGTAACAGAGTTAGCAGTTACCTGGAGGGGACGACTAAGTGTGGTGACCACTACGTAGGGAGCCTACCTGCTTGAGAAACACATTGTTCTGTAACAGAGTTAGCAGTTACCTGGAGGGGACGACTAAGTGTGGTGACCACTACGTAGGGAGCCTACCTGCTTGAGAAACACATTGTTCTGTAACAGAGTTAGCAGTTACCTGGAGGGGACGACTAAGTGTGGTGACCACTACGTAGGGAGCCTACCTGCTTGAGAAACACATTGTTCTGTAACAGAGTTAGCAGTTACCTGGAGGGGACGACTAAGTGTGGTGACCACTGCGTAGGGAGCCTACCTGCTTGAGATGATGTTCTTCTGTAGTTCCTGTCTGTCGAAGGTGGCCAGGGCACACATCCCTCCATACAGCGCCACATTACTGGGGGACAGGAGCTGCGGAGGGCCCACAACAGGTTACAACTCCTCAATCCTAATACAGCTGAAAACACTCCATGTACACAGCAACATATCAGACCAGATACGGTGAGGTACCATACCATTATAATGGAGTGTTGGGGGGCGGGGTCAGGTGAGTTGGGGGAGGCGGGGTCAAGTGAGTTGGGGTCAGAGATAGGGGGTATATTGATATCTGACCTCTGGGAAGTCGCAGTGGTCAAATGAAGCCTGGAGGAAGCACTTGGCGGCTGGTTTGTACTTTCTAGAGGCCAGCTCTGCCAAACCTGTCGAGAGAAACATTTGAAACGCACAACTTAAAAATAGGTTTTATTACCTAAGACTTCAGTGGTCCTCCTAACAGTATAGTATAATGTCTTAGCTGCAGACTTCAGTGGTCCTCCTAACAGTATAGTATAATGTCTTAGCTGCAGACTTCAGTGGTCCTCCTAACAGTATAGTATAATGTCTTAGCTGCAGACTTCAGTGGTCCTCCTAACAGTATAGTATAATGTCTTAGCTGCAGACTTCAGTGGTCCTCCTAACAGTATAGTATAATGTCTTAGCTGCAGACTTCAGTGGTCCTCCTAACAGTATAGTATAATGTCTTAGCTGCAGACTACAGTGCTCCTCCTAACAGTATAGTATAATGTCTTAGCTGCAGACTTCAGTGGTCCTCCTAACAGTATAGTATAATGTCTTAGCTGCAGACTTCAGTGGTCCTCCTAACAGTATAGTATAATGTCTTAGCTGCAGACTTCAGTGGTCCTCCTAACAGTATAGTATAATGTCTTAGCTGCAGACTTCAGTGGTCCTCCTAACAGTATAGTATAATGTCTTAGCTGCAGACTTCAGTGGTCCTCCTAACAGTATAGTATAATGTCTTAGCTGCAGACTTCAGTGGTCCTCCTAACAGTATAATGTCTTAGCTGCAGACTACAGTGCTCCTCCTAACAGTATAGTATAATGTCTTAGCTGCAGACTTCAGTGGTCCTCCTAACAGTATAGTATAATGTCTTAGCTGCAGACTTCAGTGGTCCTCCTAACAGTATAGTATAATGTCTTAGCTGCAGACTTCAGTGGTCCTCCTAACAGTATAGTATAATGTCTTAGCTGCAGACTTCAGTGGTCCTCCTATACAGTATAGTATAACTGTCTTAGCTGCAGACTTCAGTGCTCCTCCTAACAGTATAGTATACTGTCTTAGCTGCAGACTTCAGTGGTCCTCCTAATAGTATAATGTCTTAGCTGCAGACTTCAGTGGTCCTCCTAACAGTATAGTATGATGTCTTAGCTGCAGACTTCAGTGGTCCTCCTAACAGTATAGTATAATGTCTTAGCTGCAGACTTCAGTGGTCCTCCTAACAGTATAGTATGATGTCTTAGCTGCAGACTTCAGTGCTCCTCCTAACAGTATAGTATAATGTCTTAGCTGCAGACTTCAGTGCTCCTCCTAACAGTATAGTATAATGTCTTAGCTGCAGACTTCAGTGGTCCTCCTAACAGTATAATGTCTTAGCTGCAGACTTCAGTGGTCCTCCTAACAGTATAGTATAATGTCTTAGCTGCAGACTTCAGTGGTCCTCCTAACAGTATAATGTCTTAGCTGCAGACTTCAGTGGTCCTCCTAACAGTATAGTATAATGTCTTAGCTGCAGACTTCAGTGCTCCTCCTAACAGTATAGTATAATGTCTTAGCTGCAGACTTCAGTGGTCCTCCTAACAGTATAGTATAATGTCTTAGCTGCAGACTTCAGTGGTCCTCCTAACAGTATAGTATGATGTCTTAGCTGCAGACTTCAGTGGTCCTCCTAACAGTATAGTATAATGTCTTAGCTGCAGACTTCAGTGCTCCTCCTAACAGTATAATGTCTTAGCTGCAGACTTCAGTGGTCCTCCTAACAGTATAGTATAATGTCTTAGCTGCAGACTTCAGTGGTCCTCCTAACAGTATAGTATAATGTCTTAGCTGCAGACTTCAGTGGTCCTCCTAACAGTATAGTATAATGTCTTAGCTGCAGACTTCAGTGGTCCTCCTAACAGTATAATGTCTTAGCTGCAGACTTCAGTGCTCCTCCTAACAGTATAGTATAATGTCTTAGCTGCAGACTTCAGTGGTCCTCCTAACAGTATAGTATAATGTCTTAGCTGCAGACTTCAGTGGTCCTCCTAACAGTATAGTATAATGTCTTAGCTGCAGACTTCAGTGGTCCTCCTAACAGTATAGTATAATGTCTTAGCTGCAGACTTCAGTGGTCCTCCTTAACAGTATAGTATACTGTCTTAGCTGCAGACTTCAGTGGTCCTCCTAACAGTATAGTATAATGTCTTAGCTGCAGACTTCAGTGGTCCTCCTAACAGTATAGTATAATGTCTTAGCTGCAGACTTCAGTGGTCCTCCTAACAGTATAGTATAATGTCTTAGCTGCAGACTTCAGTGGTCCTCCTAACAGTATAGTATAATGCTCTTAGCTGCAGACTTCAGTGGTCCTCCTAACAGTATAGTATAATGTCTTAGCTGCAGACTTCAGTGGTCCTCCTAACAGTATAGTATAATGTCTTAGCTGCAGACTTCAGTGGTCCTCCTAACAGTATAGTATAATGTCTTAGCTGCAGACTTCAGTGGTCCTCCTAACAGTATAGTATAATGTCTTAGCTGCAGACTTCAGTGGTCCTCCTAACAGTATAGTATAATGTCTTAGCTGCAGACTTCAGTGGTCCTCCTAACAGTATAGTATAATGTCTTAGCTGCAGACTTCAGTGGTCCTCCTAACAGTATAATGTCTTAGCTGCAGACTACAGTGCTCCTCCTAACAGTATAGTATAATGTCTTAGCTGCAGACTTCAGTGGTCCTCCTAACAGTATAGTATAATGTCTTAGCTGCAGACTTCAGTGGTCCTCCTAACAGTATAGTATAATGTCTTAGCTGCAGACTTCAGTGGTCCTCCTAACAGTATAGTATAATGTCTTAGCTGCAGACTTCAGTGGTCCTCCTAACAGTATAGTATAATGTCTTAGCTGCAGACTTCAGTGGTCCTCCTAACAGTATAGTATAATGTCTTAGCTGCAGACTTCAGTGGTCCTCCTAACAGTATAGTATAATGTCTTAGCTGCAGACTTCAGTGGTCCTCCTAACAGTATAGTATAATGTCTTAGCTGCAGACTTCAGTGGTCCTCCTAACAGTATAGTATCATGTCTTAGCTGCAGACTTCAGTGGTCCTCCTAACAGTATAGTATAATGTCTTAGCTGCAGACTTCAGTGGTCCTCCTAACAGTATAGTATAATGTCTTAGCTGCAGACTTCAGTGGTCCTCCTAACAGTATAATGTCTTAGCTGCAGACTACAGTGCTCCTCCTAACAGTATAGTATAATGTCTTAGCTGCAGACTTCAGTGCTCCTCCTAACAGTATAGTATAATGTCTTAGCTGCAGACTTCAGTGGTCCTCCTAACAGTATAGTATAATGTCTTAGCTGCAGACTTCAGTGGTCCTCCTAACAGTATAGTATAATGTCTTAGCTGCAGACTTCAGTGGTCCTCCTAACAGTATAGTATAATGTCTTAGCTGCAGACTTCAGTGGTCCTCCTTACAGTATAGTATACTGTCTTAGCTGCAGACTTCAGTGCTCCTCCTAACAGTATAGTATACTGTCTTAGCTGCAGACTTCAGTGGTCCTCCTAATAGTATAATGTCTTAGCTGCAGACTTCAGTGGTCCTCCTAACAGTATAGTATGATGTCTTAGCTGCAGACTTCAGTGGTCCTCCTAACAGTATAGTATAATGTCTTAGCTGCAGACTTCAGTGGTCCTCCTAACAGTATAGTATGATGTCTTAGCTGCAGACTTCAGTGCTCCTCCTAACAGTATAGTATAATGTCTTAGCTGCAGACTTCAGTGCTCCTCCTAACAGTATAGTATAATGTCTTAGCTGCAGACTTCAGTGGTCCTCCTAACAGTATAATGTCTTAGCTGCAGACTTCAGTGGTCCTCCTAACAGTATAGTATAATGTCTTAGCTGCAGACTTCAGTGGTCCTCCTAACAGTATAATGTCTTAGCTGCAGACTTCAGTGGTCCTCCTAACAGTATAGTATAATGTCTTAGCTGCAGACTTCAGTGCTCCTCCTAACAGTATAGTATAATGTCTTAGCTGCAGAATTCAGTGGTCCTCCTAACAGTATAGTATAATGTCTTAGCTGCAGACTTCAGTGGTCCTCCTAACAGTATAGTATGATGTCTTAGCTGCAGACTTCAGTGGTCCTCCTAACAGTATAGTATAATGTCTTAGCTGCAGACTTCAGTGCTCCTCCTAACAGTATAATGTCTTAGCTGCAGACTTCAGTGGTCCTCCTAACAGTATAGTATAATGTCTTAGCTGCAGACTTCAGTGGTCCTCCTAACAGTATAATGTCTTAGCTGCAGACTTCAGTGGTCCTCCTAACAGTATAGTATAATGTCTTAGCTGCAGACTTCAGTGGTCCTCCTAACAGTATAATGTCTTAGCTGCAGACTTCAGTGGTCCTCCTAACAGTATAGTATAATGTCTTAGCTGCAGACTTCAGTGCTCCTCCTAACAGTATAGTATAATGTCTTAGCTGCAGACTTCAGTGGTCCTCCTAACAGTATAGTATAATGTCTTAGCTGCAGACTTCAGTGGTCCTCCTAACAGTATAGTATGATGTCTTAGCTGCAGACTTCAGTGCTCCTCCTAACAGTATAGTATAATGTCTTAGCTGCAGACTTCAGTGGTCCTCCTAACAGTATAGTATGATGTCTTAGCTGCAGACTTCAGTGCTCCTCCTAACAGTATAGTATAATGTCTTAGCTGCAGACTTCAGTGGTCCTCCTAACAGTATAATGTCTTAGCTGCAGACTTCAGTGGTCCTCCTAACAGTATAGTATAATGTCTTAGCTGCAGACTTCAGTGGTCCTCCTAACAGTATAATGTCTTAGCTGCAGACTTCAGTGGTCCTCCTAACAGTATAGTATAATGTCTTAGCTGCAGACTTCAGTGGTCCTCCTAACAGTATAGTATAATGTCTTAGCTGCAGACTTCAGTGGTCCTCCTAACAGTATAGTATAATGTCTTAGCTGCAGACTTCAGTGGTCCTCCTAACAGTATAATGTCTTAGCTGCAGACTACAGTGCTCCTCCTAACAGTATAGTATAATGTCTTAGCTGCAGACTTCAGTGGTCCTCCTAACAGTATAGTATAATGTCTTAGCTGCAGACTTCAGTGGTCCTCCTAACAGTATAGTATAATGTCTTAGCTGCAGACTTCAGTGGTCCTCCTAACAGTATAGTATAATGTCTTAGCTGCAGACTTCAGTGGTCCTCCTAACAGTATAGTATAATGTCTTAGCTGCAGACTTCAGTGGTCCTCCTAACAGTATAGTATAATGTCTTAGCTGCAGACTTCAGTGGTCCTCCTAACAGTATAATGTCTTAGCTGCAGACTACAGTGCTCCTCCTAACAGTATAGTATAATGTCTTAGCTGCAGACTTCAGTGGTCCTCCTAACAGTATAGTATAATGTCTTAGCTGCAGACTTCAGTGGTCCTCCTAACAGTATAGTATAATGTCTTAGCTGCAGACTTCAGTGGTCCTCCTAACAGTATAGTATAATGTCTTAGCTGCAGACTTCAGTGGTCCTCCTAACAGTATAGTATAATGTCTTAGCTGCAGACTTCAGTGGTCCTCCTAACAGTATAGTATAATGTCTTAGCTGCAGACTTCAGTGGTCCTCCTAACAGTATAGTATAATGTCTTAGCTGCAGACTTCAGTGGTCCTCCTAACAGTATAGTATAATGTCTTAGCTGCAGACTTCAGTGGTCCTCCTAACAGTATAGTATAATGTCTTAGCTGCAGACTTCAGTGGTCCTCCTAACAGTATAGTATAATGTCTTAGCTGCAGACTTCAGTGGTCCTCCTAACAGTATAATGTCTTAGCTGCAGACTACAGTGCTCCTCCTAACAGTATAGTATAATGTCTTAGCTGCAGACTTCAGTGCTCCTCCTAACAGTATAGTATAATGTCTTAGCTGCAGACTTCAGTGGTCCTCCTAACAGTATAGTATAATGTCTTAGCTGCAGACTTCAGTGGTCCTCCTAACAGTATAGTATAATGTCTTAGCTGCAGACTTCAGTGGTCCTCCTAACAGTATAGTATAATGTCTTAGCTGCAGACTTCAGTGGTCCTCCTAACAGTATAGTATAATGTCTTAGCTGCAGACTTCAGTGGTCCTCCTAACAGTATAGTATACTGTCTTAGCTGCAGACTTCAGTGGTCCTCCTAATAGTATAATGTCTTAGCTGCAGACTTCAGTGGTCCTCCTAACAGTATAGTATAATGTCTTAGCTGCAGACTTCAGTGGTCCTCCTAACAGTATAGTATAATGTCTTAGCTGCAGACTTCAGTGGTCCTCCTAACAGTATAGTATAATGTCTTAGCTGCAGACTTCAGTGGTCCTCCTAACAGTATAGTATAATGTCTTAGCTGCAGACTTCAGTGGTCCTCCTAACAGTATAGTATAATGTCTTAGCTGCAGACTTCAGTGGTCCTCCTAACAGTATAGTATAATGTCTTAGCTGCAGACTTCAGTGGTCCTCCTAACAGTATAGTATAATGTCTTAGCTGCAGACTTCAGTGGTCCTCCTAACAGTATAGTATAATGTCTTAGCTGCAGACTTCAGTGGTCCTCCTAACAGTATAGTATGATGTCTTAGCTGCAGACTTCAGTGGTCCTCCTAACAGTAGAGTCAGCGCAGCTCAGTGCCCCCACGATGTCTTAGCTGCAGACTTCAGTGGTCCTCCTAACAGTATAGTATAATGTCTTAGCTGCAGACTTCAGTGGTCCTCCTAACAGTATAGTATAATGTCTTAGCTGCAGACTTCAGTGGTCCTCCTAACAGTATAGTATAATGTCTTAGCTGCAGACTTCAGTGGTCCTCCTAACAGTATAGTATGATGTCTTAGCTGCAGACTTCAGTGGTCCTCCTAACAGTATAGTATAATGTCTTAGCTGCAGACTTCAGTGGTCCTCCTAACAGTATAGTATAATGTCTTAGCTGCAGACTTCAGTGGTCCTCCTAACAGTATAGTATAATGTCTTAGCTGCAGACTTCAGTGGTCCTCCTAACAGTATAGTATAATGTCTTAGCTGCAGACTTCAGTGGTCCTCCTAACAGTATAGTATAATGTCTTAGCTGCAGACTTCAGTGGTCCTCCTAACAGTATAGTATAATGTCTTAGCTGCAGACTTCAGTGGTCCTCCTAACAGTATAGTATAATGTCTTAGCTGCAGACTTCAGTGGTCCTCCTAACAGTATAGTATAATGTCTTAGCTGCAGACTTCAGTGGTCCTCCTAACAGTATAGTATAATGTCTTAGCTGTAGACTTCAGTGGTCCTCCTAACAGTATAGTATAATGTCTTAGCTGCAGACTTCAGTGGTCCTCCTAACAGTATAATGTCTTAGCTGCAGACTACAGTGCTCCTCCTAACAGTATAGTATAATGTCTTAGCTGCAGACTTCAGTGGTCCTCCTAACAGTATAGTATAATGTCTTAGCTGCAGACTTCAGTGGTCCTCCTAACAGTATAGTATAATGTCTTAGCTGCAGACTTCAGTGGTCCTCCTAACAGTATAGTATAATGTCTTAGCTGCAGACTTCAGTGGTCCTCCTAACAGTATAGTATAATGTCTTAGCTGCAGACTTCAGTGGTCCTCCTAACAGTATAGTATAATGTCTTAGCTGCAGACTTCAGTGGTCCTCCTAACAGTATAGTATAATGTCTTAGCTGCAGACTTCAGTGGTCCTCCTAACAGTATAATGTCTTAGCTGCAGACTACAGTGCTCCTCCTAACAGTATAGTATAATGTCTTAGCTGCAGACTTCAGTGGTCTTCCTAACAGTATAGTATAATGTCTTAGCTGCAGACTTCAGTGGTCCTCCTAACAGTATAGTATAATGTCTTAGCTGCAGACTTCAGTGGTCCTCCTAACAGTATAGTATAATGTCTTAGCTGCAGACTTCAGTGGTCCTCCTAACAGTATAATGTCTTAGCTGCAGACTTCAGTGGTCCTCCTAACAGTATAGTATAATGTCTTAGCTGCAGACTTCAGTGGTCCTCCTAACAGTATAATGTCTTAGCTGCAGACTTCAGTGGTCCTCCTAACAGTATAGTATAATGTCTTAGCTGCAGACTTCAGTGGTCCTCCTAACAGTATAGTATAATGTCTTAGCTGCAGACTTCAGTGGTCCTCCTAACAGTATAGTATAATGTCTTACCCGCAGCACATTTTAGTTTGGTGAGGACAGATTGGTTCTGACTGTCTCTCTCTCCTCGTTGCTAGAAGAACAAGCAGAGGTAAGTCAGTGATTTTCTCTCAGTGTGAAGGCTATATTAGAGTCTACTATACACACACAACAATTTAAAAAGGAGAACATCTATTGAACAAATTCTCATACTGCTTGATTTGACAAGTGTCTCTCACTAGGAAGGTACGACGGAAAGGTTATATTTCAAGTCATGCAGTACTAACCTCAGCTATCTCTGGAGTGGATTCTGCCTTGCTGACGTAGCTAAGTACATGGGACCAGTTCTGGAGGTAAACGCTAACCTAGCGAGAGAGAAATACACAGAGAGAGAGAGAGACAGGAGAGAGACAGAGGAGAGAAATACACAGAGAGAGAGACAGGGGGAGACAGAGAGAGAGGAGAGAAATACACAGAGAGAGAGAGAGAGAGAGAGAGAGGGGGAAACAGAGACAGAGGAGAGAAATACACAGAGAGAGAGACAGGGGGAGACAGAGAGAGAGGAGAGAAATACACAGAGAGAGAGAGAGAGAGAGGGGGAAACAGAGACAGGAGAGAGACAGAGGAGAGAAATACACAGAGAGAGAGACAGGGGGAGACAGAGAGAAGTTTGAGAAACCTTCCAAGGATGTTAGGTCAGACAATCCACGTTTATAGACTTGACCAAGTGAAGACACAACTTGACGATAAAAGTTGACATGACATTCATAAACATTCATTTCGGAGGCACATGTTGATGAGGTCATAGTACCTTGATGACGTTCAGACACATGTTGATGACATGCTTGGCACTAGTGCAGTAGTCTCGGGCTCGGCTGTAACACTTGAGGGCGTTGCTGAGATCTCCACAGTCTAAATAGTGGTCCCCTAGGTCATCATGACCCCGCCTGAACAGACGGAGGGAGAGGGAGGGGAGAGGAGAGAGAGGGGGAGAGAGGAGAAAAGAGGGGAGGAGAGAGGGAGGAAGGGGGAGGAGAGAGGGAATCCAGAGAGAGAACTTGTTGAGTAGTAGACTGGTTCCATTTGGGTTTTGAGGCCCTTCCTCTCCCCTACCACATCACTGGCTGTGTCCACATTCTCCAACCTTATCCCAAAGTGTGCACTTGTCTTGCACGCTCCCTGTCATGGAGTTGAAAGCGCTGGATGTGTGTAAACCCAGCAGATGTCCTAGGTTCTAGCCATGCATGTTGTCTGAGTTCCATCTCCACTGCTTGTGACACACGTAACACAGCGAAAACAATGTCTACTTGAGTTTCCCCCGTAGCTAGTTACCTGATGCTCTCTTTGATGGAGTTTCCCCCGTAGCTAGTTACCTGATGCTCTCTTTGATGGAGTTTCCCCCGTAGCTAGTTACCTGATGCTCTCTTTGATGGAGTTTCCCCCGTAGCTAGTTACCTGATGCTCTCTTTGATGGAGTTTCCCCCGTAGCTAGTTACCTGATGCTCTCTTTGATGGAGTTTCCCCCGTAGCTAGTTACCTGATGCTCTCTTTGATGGAGTTTCCCTTGTAGTTCTTGAGGTCAGTGTCCAGCTTCTCCAGTTTGAGAAGGGCCTTTTTCCTGGTGCTCTCTGCCCAGGCTGTGTCCAGGAGAGGGGCCTCCACCGGCCCATCAGGCACCGCGTCAGGGACACCCTGCGCCTGTCTGGGAATAGACAGAGATGTTAGGGTCGTATGCACACATGCGGGATCTCACACACACACACACACACACACACACACACACTGAACCCACAGATACTTCTGTACCTTATATAGGCTCCACTTCACACTCTCACACTCTTTCTCCTCACCGCCTGGCGTCGGTGAGTCTGCGGTGGATCTCCTCGTACACGTCTACGTTGAAGGTCCTCTGGACGAAGGACAGGGCCATCTTCAGGGCCTCGGCACGGAGCTGGGGACAATGTTGTGCTATGAACTGCAGTCTCTCAATACGCATCAGACCGCTGTAGCTGGTTGCAAACTGCTCCAAGTCCTAGAAAGGGAGACCAGGAGAGATGAAAGACAGAGAGAGAGAGAGAGAGAGAGAGAGGGAGACAAAAGAGAGATTGAGAGAGAGACAACGAGAGGCAGCGAGACAGGGAGATTGAGAGAAAAACAGAGAGACAGAGCGAGAGACAGCGAGATTGAGAGAGAGCGAGTGAGAGAGAAAGAGACAAAACAGTGAAAAGATAACACATGATAGGAGTAGATCACCATGTGACAGACTGACTTCATTTAGTTCAGTGTTCAGCATAGAATATAGAAGAACTACAAAGCTAAGGAAGATACAGTCAGTAACGTACCAGTGCTAGGGCTAGCTTAGTGCTATAGTAACAAACCAGTGCTAGGGCTAGCTTAGTGCTATAGTAACATACCAGTGCTAGGGCTAGCTTAGTGCTATATTAACATACCAGTGCTAGGGCTAGCTTAGTGCTATAGTAACATACCAGTGCAAGGGCTAGCTTAGTGCTATAGTAACATACCAGTGCTAGGGCTAGCTTAGTGCTATAGTAACGTACCAGTGCTAGGGCTAGCTTAGTGCTATAGTAACATACCAGTGCTAGGGCTAGTGTTAGGATTTATGTTTATGCACTATAGCCGGGTAGCATATAGGTTGAAAATGAATGTTGTTTTGTTACGCACACACACGAGACAGAGGGGGGATGTGTGTGTAGGTGTGCAAGAACTGACCACCACAGGCCAGAAAAGCTGTGGACAGACTGGAGAGGGGAGGGGTGCATCACTCTGGGCCAACCAGGATGGTGAAGAGACAGTTCAGTACCATATTAGGAATTGTTTGAGTAAAGAATCATGGGGGACACAGGACGGAGCTGCTCTACCCAACAACCAGATGTGGACAAAGGAACGCGCCAAGGAGCTTGGACAAAGGGCCAGCAAAAGGGGGGCAAAGTATAAACCAGGCCCAGCCTCTACTGTGATAGGCCAACTGGACACGTTGAGAATAAAATTGTCATAGTATAAAAACTACTATGTGAGTACATCCCATAGTTCTCTGTTCATCCTGCGCGGTGAGACAGTGAACCCGTATATACGAAAATTGCATTTACCATTTATAAGTTTGAGTTTAATTAAAAATACTTAAAATATATTCGGGGACTCTGAATCACATTTTGTCCTGATGCCAGATATGAACAGACGCAAATCTCTTTCACTAGCTTAGTGCTATAGTAACATACCAGTGCTAGGGCTAGCTTAGTGCTATAGTAACATACCAGTGCTAGGGCTAGCTTAGTGCTATAGTAACATACCAGTGCTAGGGCTAGCTTAGTGCTATAGTAACATACCAGTGCTAGGGCTAGCTTAGTGCTATAGTAACGTACCAGTGCTAGGGCTAGCTTAGTGCTATAGTAACGTACCAGTGCTAGGGCTAGCTTAGGTCTATGGTAAAGTACCAGTGCTAACTTAGTGCTATAGTAACATACCAGTGCTAGGGCTAGCTTAGTGCTATAGTAACGTACCAGTGCTAGGGCTAGCTTAGTGCTATGGTAAAGTACCAGTGCTAACTTAGTGCTATAGTAACATACCAGTGCTAGGGCTAGCTTAGTGCTATAGTAACATACCAGTGCTAGGGCTAGCTTAGTGCTATAGTAACGTACCAGTGCTAGCTTAGTGCTATAGTAACGTACCAGTGCTAGCTTAGTGTTATAGTAACCTCCCAGTGCCAGGGCTAGCTTAGTGCAATAGTAACCTCCCAGTGCCAGGGCTAGCTTAGTGTTATAGTAACGTACCAGTGCTAGCTTAGTGCTATAGTAACCTCCCAGTGCCAGGGCTAGCTTAGTGGTATAGTAACGTCCCAGTGCTAGGGCTAGCTTAGTGCTATAGTAACGTACCAGTGCTAGGGCTAGCTTAGTGCTATAGTAACGTACCAGTGCTAGGGCTAGCTTAGTGCTATAGTAACGTACCAGTGCTAGGGCTAGCTTAGTGCTATAGTAACGTACCAGTGCTAGGGCTAGCTTAGTGCTATAGTAACGTACCAGTGCTAGGGCTAGCTTAGTGCTATAGTAACGTACCAGTGCTAGCTTAGTGCTATGGTAAAGTACCAGTGCTAACTTAGTGCTATAGTAACATACCAGTGCTAGGGCTAGCTTAGTGCTATAGTAACGTACCAGTGCTAGGGCTAGCTTAGTGCTATACATTTACATTTAAGTCATTTAGCAGACGCTCTTATCCAGAGCGACTTACAAATTGGTGCATTCACCTTATGATATCCAGTGGAACAACCACTTTACAATAGTGCATCTAACTCTTTTAGGGGGGGGGGGGGGGGGGTTAGAAGGATTACTTTATCCTATCCTAGGTATTCCTTAAAGAGGTGGAGTTTCAGGTGTAGTATAGTAACGTACCAGTGCTAGCTTAGTGTTATAGTAATGTCCCAGTGCTAGCTTAGTGCTATAGTAACGTCCCAGTGCTAGCTTAGTGCAATAGTAACCTCCCAGTGCTAGGGCTAGCTTAGTGCTATAGTAACGTACCAGTGCTAGGGCTAGCTTAGTGCTATAGTAACGTACCAGTGCTAGGGCTAGCTTAGTGCTATAGTAACATACCAGTGCTAGGGATAGCTTAGTGCTACAGTAACGTACCAGTGTGGGGTTTTCCACCACATAGTTGGTGTCTGGAGCATTCTGCTGGTCTTCCTGGGGGTCAGCATCGATCTGCATCGGCTCAACAGCCCCCTGGAAGAGAGAGAGGGATGGAAGGGAGGGGGAGAGAGAGGAGAGAGAAGATGAGATGGAGAGAGAGCGAGCGGGGGAGATGGAGAAAGCGAGGGAGATGGAGAGAGAGAGCGGGGAAGATGGAGAGAGAGAGCGGGGGAGATGGAGAGAGAGAGAGGGATGGAAGGGAGGGGGAGAGAGAGAAGGTGAGATGGAGAGGGAGCGAGTGGGAGAGAGAGAGACTTTTAGAGGTTAACCCCCTAAGGTCAATGTCCGCGCACCCGCTGAAATCGAATTAGCATTTTAAAAAAGCCCCATGGAAATCCATAAATTTAAACTAGAGCGATGTTTGTCAGACCATGAGACATCCCAATTGGTCTTCTCCTAAAATTGTCTGTAGCGTCCGAACAGCCTACAAATGATTGACCCTTCAATGGAAAGATGAGACTCTCACAAACATGACGGTGTTCTCCGTTTTGATCTATGACCCCGACAAGCTACTTGGGACTCATCTGAAGTCGGTACAGCCAATCTGCCAACTGTCTGTAGTGTCTGAACAGTTTGGCCTACACACTAATATGACCCTCTGTGTAAAGGTGAGACTCACAAACATGACGGTGTTTTTGTTCTAGGACGCCCACAGGCCTCACAAGACTTGTCTGAAGGTCCCCTGGTACGAAGTTAAAAACATTTATGGAAGTATATATGGAGACTGGATTAGTACCAAAAATATGGGGCTAAATACATGTTAAAAAATAAAAAATAAACGTTTTATTTTATCTTTATTTAACTAGGCAAGTCAGTTAAGAACGAATTCTTATTTTCAATGACGGCCTAGGAACAGTGGATTAACTGCCTTGTTCAGGGGTAGAACAACGGATTTTTACCTTGTCAGCTCGGGGATTCGATCTTACAACCTTCTGGTTACTAGTCCAACGCTCTAACCTACCTGATCTTTCTTATAGGTCAGACACTTCAGAACAAACTGCCGTTTGATTGTGTTTTTGGGGGACTATCCATTGTTCCATGTAGTGAATGATATTCTGTGTTTGTATGGGTCAAATTATTTATTTATTTAACCTTTATTTAACTAGGCAAGTCAGTCAAGAACAAATTCTTATTTACAATGACGGCCTAGGAACAGCCTTGTTCAGGGGCAGAACGACAGATTTTTACCTTTTACATTGTCAGCTCAAGGATTCAATCTAGCAACCTTTCGGTTACTGGCCCAATGCTCTAACCACTAGGCTACCTGCCGCCCCTCTAACCACTAGGCTACTTGCCGCCCTAATAGCAGTAAGGACAAAAATGATTTATCAAAAAAACATGTTATATATTTTTTTTATACTTCAAGGGGTCATAAAATTCTAAATCAAATAGCAAAATGATCCTTGGTGTGACCTCAAAACAACTCCATATATCAGAGCTTTGCTCTGTCTGCTCTGGTGGTCCTACCTCTGGGAGCAGGGAGCATGCTGAGAGGCTGGAGCTGAGGACATAGTCCCCTGCAGTGAACGGTGACAGCAGATTGGGTCTGCTGCTGCTATGGGAGGTACAGGGCAGCTCTGAGGCTGAGGTCTGGGCCAAGCTAGCCCTACTCTTCTCCCTGTCTCTGGCCATGTCCCTGTCTCTTTCGCTGTCCTGAGCCTGAGCTTGTTCTGCCCCTGCGGCAACCTCCAGCTCTGACACTGAGCTGTCCTGGAGGAGGGAGGGGAGGCGGGAGAGGGGGGAGATGCAGGGAAGGAAGGGAGGGGGAGATGGAGGGGAGGGCAGAAGAGTGATTTCTGTCCTTGATGACTTAAAGCACTTCGCAAGATAAGTCAAGTCAGTTAGCTAGCCAGACCTCTGACCACATTAGCTGGATGTTATTTGGAACTGTGTATTAAACTACATGACCAAAAGTATGTGGACACCTGCTCATCAAACATCTTATTCCATAATCATGGAGTTGGTCCCCCCTTTGCTGCTACAACAGCCTCCACTCTTCTTGGAAGGCTTTCCACTAGATGTTGGAACATTGCTGCGGGGACTTGCTTCCATTCAGCCACAAGAGCATTAGTGATGTTTGGCAATTAGGCCTGGTTTGCAGTCGGCAGTCGGTAATTCGATGGGCTTGAGGTCAGGGCTCTGTGTAGGCTAGTCAAGTTCTTCCACACCGATCAACAAACCATTTCTGTGTGGACCTCGCTTGGTGCACGGGGGCATTGTCATGCTGAAACAGGAAAGGGCCTTCCCCAAACTGTTGTCACAAAATCATCTATGCTGTAGCGTTAAGATTTCCCTTTCCCTAGCCCAAACCATGAAAAACAGCTCCAGACCATTATTCTTTCTCTACCAAACTTTACAGTTGGCACTATGTATTGGGGCAGGTAACATTCTCCTTGCATCCACCAAACCCACTTGGACTGCCAGAAGGTGAAGCGTGATTCATCACTCCAGAGAACACGTTTCCACTGCTCCAGATTCCAATGGCGGGGAGCTTTATACCACTCAACCTGACGCTTGGCATTGTGATCTTGGTGTGCGACTGCTCGGCCATGGAAACCCATTTCATTTTTTCATTTAACCTTTATTTAAATAGGCAAATCAGTTATGAACAAATTCTTATATACAATGACAGCCTACCCCAGCAAAACCCGAACGATGCTGGGCCAATTGTGCGCCGCCCTATGGGACTCGGCCGGTTGTGATACAGCCTGGAATCGAACCAGGATCTGTAGTGACACCTCTAGCACTGAGATGCAGTGCCTTAGACCGCTGCGCCACTCGAGAGCCCATGAAGCTCCCGACGAACAGTTCTTGTGCTGACGTTGCTTCCAGAGGCAGTTTGGAACTCGGTAGTGGTTCAGTGGTCCCATTCTGTGAGCTTGTGTGGCCTACCACTTCGCGGCTGAGCCGTTGTTGCTCCTAGACATTTTCACTTCACAATATCAGCACTTAGGGCAGCTCTAGCAGGGTAGAAATTTTACAAACTGACTTGTTGGAATAGTGGCATCTTATGACGGTGCCACGTTGAAAGTCACTAAGCTCTTCAGTACGGGCCATTCTACTGCCAATGTTTGTCTATGGAGATTGCATGGATTTTATTTAATAGAGATTGCATGGCTGTGTGCTCGATTTTATACACCTGTCAGCAAGGGGTGTGGCTGAAATAGCAGAATCCACTAATTTGAAGGGGTGTCCACATACTTTTGGTGATGTAGTGTATATTTGGTGCTGTGCAAACAAGGTGGGTCACACGTGAATAGGTGGAAGAAGCAAGGTCTGAGACATTTAAGAAACATGGAAGTCCTGCTTCTTGCATAAAAGGGATGTCAATTAATGCGTTGTCTCTAAATAAACTGAACTGCAAGGGTTGGTGAAAGGTTTCAGGGTGATAGTAACTTCTGCCAGTCCGGTGGATGTTGTTTAGCTAGTTGATTATAACAGACAATTTAAGAATGGTTTCCATGGCCATCTTCTCTAGCTAACTACATTTTTATTTAGCTAGCTAAATAGCTTGCATTTTAGGTGGCTACGCTAACGTTTGACACAGACGTAGCTATGCTAGTAAGGAATTACTAACTGCAGTCAGGTTTCTTTTTAAATGAGCAAATTACAGTTACGACTCAACACGAGCCTTCAAACTGTCTGTTTACATTTTCTATAACAAAATTAGCTACACCTGTTTTTTTTATCCGCCGACTAGTTAGCTATATCTATCAAACAAATTGAAGATTTATAATCTATAATAAACCTAGTTCAATCCGCCCTAACGCTAAACGTATTAGCTAATAAGGACTAATTTGATGTCGAGACCCTAGCATAGCTTCTTAGCTAACATTAGCTAGCAAGATTAGCTTCTTAGCTAACGCTAGTTGAAGACACTTTGTTAGAGGACCAAGTAGATCAACTCAATCTCAACAAAACATATAGTCATTTAAATGTGTTCCCGGTTATATAAACTGTCAAAAACAAGTTTTGAAAACACAAGTTTACCTGAAAGTTAAAGACCTGTATGGGCAGAGGCATCTCCTTCTCTGCCGAAACAAACACAATAATTGCATCCGGGGTATGGGAGTGCAACTTGTATCTAAATCCCTGTGGAGCAAAAGTTACTGCCTAAAATCAAAATATGGCTAGCTGGAACAAACCCAATTTTGGCGCTGTTATGAAACATTTTAATAACCACGGTCATACATTATCATACATGGTTATAACGCCTAGTATATTGGACTAGTATATAAAGCCTAGTATATAAAGTATAGCGCATTTGGAAAGTATTCAGACCCCTACACTTTTTCCACATTTTGTTACGTGACAGCCTTATTCCCTCAAAACCAAGAATTCCTGATTAGTCAGGGAAAATCCCATGCCTGGTTGACTGTGAGCATCAGAAATGTCACCCTAATCCCTATATACAGTGCATTCATTTACATTTACATTTAAGTCATTTAGCAGACGCTCTTATCCAGAGCGACTTACAAATTGGTGCATTCACCTTATGACATCCAGTGGAACAGCCACTTTACAATAGTGCATCTAAATCTTTTAAGGGGGGGGGGGGGGGTCAGAAGGATTACTTTATCCTATCCTAGGTATTCCTTAAAGAGGTGGGGTTTCAGGTGTCTCCGGAAGGTGGTGATTGACTCCGCTGTCCTGGCGTCGGGAGGGAGTTTGTTCCACCATTGGGGGGCCATTCAGAAACTATTCAAACCCCTTGACTTTTTCCATATTTTGTTATGTTATTCAGTTGATTGGACATGATTTGGAAAGGCACACACCTGTCTATATAAGGTCCCACAGTTGACAGTAAATGTCAGAGCAAAAACCAAGCTATGAGTTCGAAGGAATTGTTTCGAGGCACAGATCTGGGGAAGGGTACCAAAACATTTCTTTAGCATTGAAGGTCCCCAAGAACACAGTGGCCTCCATCATTCTTAAATTGAAGAAGTTTGGAACCACCAAGATTCTTCCTAGAACTGGCTGCCGGGCCAAACTGAGCAACCAGGGGAGAAGGGCCTTGATCAGGGAGGTGACCAAGAACCCGATGGTCACTCTGACAGAGCTCCAGAGTTCCTCTGTGGAGATGGGAGAACTTTCTAGAAGGACAACCATCTCTGCAACACTCCACCAATCAGGCCATTATGGTAGAGTGGCCAGACAGAAGCCACTCCTCATTAAAAGGCTCATGACAGTCTGCTTGGAGTTTGTCATAAAGCACCTAAAGGACTCAGACCTTGAGAAACAAGATTCTCTGGTCTGATGAAACTGAATGCCAAGTGTCACGTCTGGCGGAAACCTGCCACCATCCCTACGGTGAAGCATGGTGGTGGCAGCACCATGCTGTGGGGATGTTTTCAGCGGCAGGGACTGGGAGACTAGTCAGATTCGAGGCAAAGATGAACGGCCCAAAGTACAGAGAGATCCTTGACGAAAACCTGCTCCAGAGCGCTCAGAACCTCAGACTGGGGCGAAGGTTCACCTTCCAACAGGACAACGACCCTAAGAACACAGGGTCGTGGCCCGGACTTGAACCCAATCGAATATCACTGGAGTGACCTGAAAATAGGTCTCTGACAGAGCTTGACAGGATCTGCAGAGAAGAACGGGAGAAACTCCCCAAATGCAGGTGTGCCAAACTTGTATTGTCATACCCAAGAAGACTCGAGGCTGGAATCGATGCCAAAGGTGCTTGAACAAAGCACTGCGTAAAGGGTCTCCATACTTATGTAAATGTAATATTTCCGTTTTTTTATTTGTATACATTTGCAAAAATATCTGAAAACCTGTTTTTGCTTTGTCATTATGGGGCACCTGTGTGTCAGTGTGACTGGGGATAGTTAGTCAACTGGAGGCACACACAGCGTATGGATCTGTGCAAACTGCTACAGAAAGTGTATAGATTTTACCCTACGGATAGTAAGGGTTTTCAAGAGCTTTATAAGTACTATACTGAACAAAAATATATAGACTCAACATGCAACAATTTAACTGATTTTACTGAGTTACAGTTCATATGAGGAAATCAGTCAATTTAAATGAATTCATTAGGCCCTAATCTATGGATTTCACATGACTGGGAATACAGATATGCATCTGTTGATCACAGATACCTCTAATGGGCCTCAGGATCTCGTCACTGTATTTTTCTGCATTCAAATTGCCATCGATAAAATGCAATTGTGTTCGTTGTCCGTAGCTTATGCCTGTCCATACCATAACCCCACCGCCACCATGGGGCACTCTGTTCACATCGTTGACATCAGAAAACCGCTCGCTCACACAACGCCATACACGTGGTCTGCGGTTGTGAGGCCTGATGGACCTACTGCCAAATTCTCTAAAACATCATTGAAGGCGGTAAAGAAATGAACATGAAGTTCTCTGGCAACAACCCTGCTGGACATTCGTGCGGTCAGCATGCAAACTGCACGCTCCCTCAACTTGAGACATCTGCACATTTTAGAGTGTATTGTCCCCAGCACAAGCTGCACCTTTCTAATGATCATGCTGTTTAATCAGCTTTTTGATATGCCACACCTGGTCCGGTGGATGGATTACCTTGGCAAAGGAGAAATGTTCACTAACAGGGATGTAAACAAATTTGTGCACAAAAATTGAGAGAAAAAAGCTTTTTGTGCGTATGGAACATTTCTGGGATTGTTTATTTCCGCTCATGAAACATGGAACCAACACTATACATGTTGAGTTTATATTTTTGTTCAGTGTGTATATATAAAGGTTAGCACTCATTAGTGTTCACTAATACGATCACTTTTTTAAATCACATGTTCAGTGAAGAACTTTCTTTTGGCAACATTAAAACGGGTGTATTCATTCCACCAATTCTGCTGCACAAAGGAACGTTTTGTAACTGTTTGGAGTTTCTATTGGACAAATCCAGGTAAGTCTATCCCCGTTTCGTTTCCTTCTGCTTCCGTTTAAGAAATGTTTTGCAACAGAATCAGTGTAATGAATACACCCCTGGTCATCAAAAACAGACAGTTCCTTTTTTCTGTTAAATGTTACATTTGTTGTTTTTTCCCGAGTTCTTCCTTAATCAAAGTTCAGTAGAATATCACTGATGCAACAGAAGCATGGAGCTGGTAAAAACAAAACAGAAATACTACTGCTAAAATAAATAACACTTGCAAAGAAACATCTCTCTCACCCTCTCTCTCTACCCCCCCCCCTCTCTCTCTCCCTCTATCCCCTCCTCTTTCTCTCTCCCTCTACCCCCTCTCTTTCTCTCTCTCTACCCCTTCTCGTTCTCTCTCTCCCTCCCTCTACCCCCCTCTCTTTCTCTCTCTCCCTCTACCCTCTCTCCCTCTACCCCCCCCTTTCTCTCTCTCCCTCCCTCTACCACCCTCTTTCTCTCCCTCCCTCTCTCCCTCCCTCTACCCCCCCGCCTCTTTCCCCCCTCTCTTCTTATTCTCTTACTATCTCATTTTCCTCTCGGACATAACCAGAGATGACTTCTGATGACAGCGGGCTTCAGAGCATCATCTCTCATATGATTAGAGCAAACTGTCAAAAGATGGGAGACTGAAAACCCAAGGTAATTGGGTCTGCAGACAGACATCGTCCTCTGACACCGGTGCACAGTGCTCTGACACATCTCCGTCAAGCTCTGACACCTCAGCCTGCCATTTCCTTTTCACTTTGGTGTTTTTGTCGGGCTCTCTCTTTTCTCTCGTCCTCTGCAGTTCCTCCCGCTTCCTCTTTCTCTCCTGCTTCTCCTTCTCTCCAGCCTCCTGTTGATGAAGGAGTTTGTTGTACTCGTCCGGCAGGAGGAGTCGACGCTTCACTTTCTGCCGGTTAGATGTTTGGAAGACTGGGGGCACCAGGACATTTGCCAGGTCTGGAGAGACGAGCCCTGCAGCCACCAAAGGGTTTGTGGGTGGGGCACGCTGTCCGCAAGTCGAACAGCAGCCACCTGGGACAAGAAATGTAGTCGCTGCTGGGGTTGCGGGGGTCTCTGCTGCTTTGGGGTCAGGGGTCCCTGCAGTGGCCTCTGAGGTTGCTGCTTTGGGGTCGGGGGTGGTCGGCACCAGCTTCACCAGCTGGCAGGAGTCAAAGGCCTCTCTGTTGAGTGGGAAAATCCCTGCCTTCTTGAACCCAGCCATAATGTTTTTCTTAGTGACCGCCTGGGGGTAGGCCTCTCGCAGCATGGCGGAGAAGTGCTTCTTGCCGATGACCAGATCGCCCCGCACCAGGCCTAGACGTGCAGCATTCCTGCTGAACACAGTCTTCAGTGGGCCAAAGACGCTGATTTCCAATGGCTGCAACACGTGGGTATTCGCCGGCAGACAGACCACCTCCACCTGATTTTCCCGGCAAAACTTGACCACCTCCCTGGACAGATGAGTTTTATGGTGGCCCACTACGAGCACCAGGGGCCTCTCCTTTGGGGCGTGATTCACGAAGAAGAGCAGCCACTTCAGGAAAAGTTCTGCGTCCATGTAGCCTTTAGGGGACACACCATACAGGGCCTTCGGTGGACCCTCGAGGGCATAGGCCGTACTGGGGAGGCACTTGTGGAAGATTATAAAGGGCGGGATACTCTCACCAGCTGCACTCACACAGCAACGCACAGTAATATGTTCCCTAGTGGTGTGCTGTTGATAGACGTGTTTCCTGCCTTTTTGACCGAGAACTTTCTCCCTGGACTTGAGCTTGTCCGAAAACCCTGTCTCGTCGCAGTTGAAGATGAGGTGCGGCTTGTGTTCTAAGCCGTGGCTGACGAAGATGGGCTCGTAGACATCGAAGAAGCCCTTGATGGCGGCAGGAGTAGCTCCCTGTACCCTGGCCCGGTGGAGCGGGTCGGGCCTGGCCCGGTGGAGCGGGTCGGGCATCCTGGCGCTCAGCTCAGGGTGGCGAGCCCTGAATCTAGACCACCAGTTGTCACTCAGTCCCCGTTCCAGATTGACGACGGTGCTACGGCCACTGTCCTTGATAATGGCCACAGCCAGAGCCTTCACCACAGTCCTGCTGATAGGGAACGCATGGTCGGCCATCCAGAGAACATAAGATATTAGGGAGTGCTCTTCCTCGGTGGTTATTGCCAGGTTGGGGTGAGGGGCAAAGGCATATTTGTTCTTTTTGTGATCTTGGAGAGTGGTGTGAGGAATCCCTGACTCACGGGAAGCTTCTCTAAGGCTCATTCCAGCTTTTACTTTCTCTACAGCTGTCTCTAGTGCCTCCCTGGAGTACTGTCTCCTTTTTGTTGTCCCTTTCTTCCCATGTCCTCTTTCACTTCTACTTCCATTTAGTGACATTATTTCCTTTCAAAATAACATTTGTTTTGTTCAACGTTATTTATTATACAACGGGAATATTACCTTCGCCTAAACATTACCTTCGGTTAAACATAGATCATCTAACCTTCTCCCGATTATACAAACGGTGCGCCGCAAAAATAGTTTGAAAAAGTTGCCCAAGTCACTTCCGGGTCACGAAATTGTAACATTTCAAAATAATAGTCCCCGATGTCATAGTGAAAAGTGTTAAAAAATATATATATTTATGATTTATGAAAAACGTCTATTAATTAACAATGATTCATGTTTGTTTTCTATTTAAGTGATATTTTGGTTTTAAAAAATGTCCATGGTTAAATAATTACTGTATACAGTGAGCTGATACAAAACATAGTGTGTGTCCATAAAGCTGTAGGTCAGTCTACTCACTTGAGTCCACAGTATCCAAAAACCAGTGTTTGAACATAAAGCTGTAGGTCAGTCTACTCACGTGAGACCACAGTATCCAAAAACCAGTGTTTGAACATAAAGCTGTAGGTCAGTCTACTCACGTGAGACCACAGTATCCAAAAACCAGTGTTTGAACATAAAGCTGTAGGTCAGTCTACTCACGTGAGACCACAGTATCCAAAAACCAGTGTTTGAACATAAAGTTGTGTCATAGGAAGCACTTCTAGTGTAACCAAATAGCATAGAGAGGCATCACTGGGTCATATGTAAAAGAAAATATGTACATTAGATATTATTTGGTAAATGTTTAATATCGCACATGTATTTTTACTACCATTATTTACCAGCAGGGGGAGATGACTGTTATCTAAAATATATCTAGGATGCTACAATGCGCTACAGTACTGTTGAGTGGAAACCAGCACCAATACTGCAACACCAGATGATTACATGAACACATCATCATCATCATCATCATCATCATCATCACAAGCACAACAAAGAAAAACAGAGCTACAGTTTTTGATACTTTCAAATATGTTTATTTATTAATACCTTTTTTTAAATCACTTTATATCCATGTTTAAATGAAGATGTTTATTTTGGCAAACATTATAGCAGGTATTAAAAACAGACCGTTCCTTTTGTTGTGTTTAAATACTTGATCTTTGTTGTTTAGAGTTGTTCCTTAATCAAAGTTCAGACAATCACAGAAGCATGATGGGGGATAATTAATTAACATACACTCTCTCTCTCTCTCTCACACACACACACACACACACACACACACACACACACACACACACACACACACACACACACACACACACACACACACACACACACACACACACACACACACACACACACACACACACACACACACACACACACACACACACACACAGAGAGAGAGAGCGTTTAAAAAAATACAGCCTAAAAACATATTAAGACCGCATGTCCTCCTGGGAGCCTTTAAAGGAGATAGCTTGTATCCCAAATGGCAACCTATGTCCTATATAGTGCACAACTTTGGACCAGGACACATAGACATATATAGGTAATAGGGGCGCCATTGGAGACACACCCATACTTCAGTAGTCTGGGTTCTGCAGCGAGAGAGAGAGAGAGAGCTCATCACGATTTCGCATGCTAGTTCCACAAAACAGTGTTCGCTTTGCACATTGACAACCTTTTCCCCTTTAGTGGGTTTCAAATGGAGCTGAATAACTGCCAAGCAGGCAGGGAACAAAGAAATAAAAGAACAAGGACTCGTTGTTCTGTACAAACTGGCATCGCGGCTGTAAGATACTTCCTGGGCCTGTATGTCTCAAGAGTCTCAGAGATAAAGAGTACTGATCTTGAATCAGTTTAGTGGGTCCATATCTTGAGGATTCATCTTCTGTCACATTGGCCACAGAGGCCAGTTGTTATGGGTAAGAGTTGTTCCTGACCATGTGACCTGAACTGGCCAGTAAAATCGCCTGGTCCTACAGTACTGTACTGGTTACAGACATAAACCAATCACCTGGTCCTACAGTACTGTACTGGTTACAGACATAAACCAATCACCTGGTCCTACAGTACTGTACTGGTTACAGACATAAACCAATCACCTGTGTGTGTCTGTGTGAGTTCTGTATTTTGTCTTATAAAGGAAAGAAGTTGAGTTGATCAGGACAGTATCAGATTTGTGGTTGTTCTCCATCTCCAGAATGGCCTCTCTCTCTGAGACACTGACCCGTTCCATTTACCCAGAATGGCCTCTCTCTCTGAGACACTGACCCGTTCCATTTACCCAGAATGGCCTCTCTCTCTGAGACACTGACCCGTTCCATTTACCCAGAATGGCCTCTCTCTCTGAGACACTGACCCGTTCCATTTACCCAGAATGGCCTCTCTCTCTGAGACACTGACCCGTTCCATTTACCCAGAATGGCCTCTCTCTCTGAGACACTGACCCGTTCCATTTACCCAGAATGGCCTCTCTCTGAGACACTGACCCGTTCCATTTACCCAGAATGGTCTCTCTCTCTGAGACACTGACCCGTTCCATTTACCCAGAATGGCCTCTCTCTGAGACACTGACCCGTTCCATTTACCCAGAATGGCCTCTCTCTCTGAGACACTGACCCGTTCCATTTACCCAGAATGGCCTCTCTCTGAGACACTGACCCGTTCCATTTACCCAGAATGGCCTCTCTCTCTGAGACACTGACCCGTTCCATTTACCCAGAATGGCCTCTCTCTGAGACACTGACCCGTTCCATTTACCCAGAATGGCCTCTCTCTCTGAGACACTGACCCGTTCCATTTACCCAGAACGGCCTCTCTCTCTGAGACACTGACCCGTTCCATTTACCCAGAATGGCCTCTCTCTCTGAGACACTGACCCGTTCCATTTACCCAGAATGGTCTCTCTCTCTGAGACACTGACCCGTTCCATTTACCCAGAATGGCCTCTCTCTGAGACACTGACCCGTTCCATTTACCCAGAATGGCCTCTCTCTCTGAGACACTGACCCGTTCCATTTACCCAATTAATTTAAGGCATAGGTCACACAGAATGGATGCAAAAGTCCTAAAGAGGAGTTCAATTAATTGTGCCTTAGTCTGTTTCCCAAATGGCACCCTATTCCCTATGTGGGTCCTGGTCAAAAGTAGTGCACTATTTAAGGAATCAGGTGCAATTTTGGACACACCCTTTCAAGTTCTACCCACTCTTGTGTCAACAACCTATATCTGTGAAGCGTTGCCCATTCCCTACATAGTGCACTACTACTCCCTAACAAACAACAACCCTATTCCCTATATAGTGCACTACTACTCCCATACAAACAACAACCCTATTCCCTATATAGTGCACTACTACTCCCTTAAAAACAACAACCCTATTCCCTATATAGTGCACTACTACTCCCAAACAAACAACAACCCTATTCCCTACTTAGTGCACTACTGCTCCTTTACAAACAACAACCCTATTCCCTACTTAGTGCACTACTACTCCTTTACAAACAACAACCCTATTCCCTACTTAGTGCACTACTACTCCTTTACAAACAACAACCCTATTCCCTACTTAGTGCACTACTACTCCTTTACAAACAACAACCCTATTCCCTACATAGTGCACTACTACTCCTTTACAAACAACAACCCTATTCCCTACTTAGTGCACTACTTTTGACCAGTGTTAAAGGGGGACTAGGGTATATTTGAGACACTGACAGCGATAGATTAGCAACACTTTCTGTAAAACAGTAGATCCAGTTGTTATTTCTTGCAGACCCCCTCCTCCTCGCCCCCCCTCCACCGCCTCCTCCTCGCATCCCTCGCCCCCCCTCGCCCCCCCCCCTCTCAGAAGAGGGTGCACTTCTTGC
Source organism: Salvelinus alpinus (assembly GCF_045679555.1). NCBI lineage: Eukaryota > Metazoa > Chordata > Actinopteri > Salmoniformes > Salmonidae > Salvelinus > Salvelinus alpinus. The sequence goes on from NC_092086.1 coordinate 15,330,604, forward strand.
AGACCCCCTCCTCCTCGCCCCCCCCTCTCAGAAGAGGGTGCACTTCTTGCAGACCCCCTCCTCCTCGCCCCCCCCTCTCAGAAGAGGGTGCACTTCTTGCAGACCCCCCTCCTCCTCGCCCCCCCCCCCTCTCAGAAGAGGGTGCACTTCTTGCAGACCCCCTCCTCCTCGCCACCCCCCTCTCAGAAGAGGGTGCACTTCTTGCAGACCCCCTCCTCCTCGCCCCCCCCCCCCCTCTCTCAGAAGAGGGTGCACTTCTTGCGCCTCTTCTTGATTGGCGGCGGGCACAGGACGGCCCGGATGGCCTCGTCGAAAACGGTCTTAAGTCCCCTCTGGGTCAGGGCTGAGCACTCCAGGTACTTCACCGCACCTGCAGGGGACAGGAGACAGCTAATCAGAGAAGGGGATGAGGACAGACACACATCCAATTGGTCAGTCAGAAACTTGGGACTCAAAATAGGTGAGTTTAGACACAGGTGAACACTGGAGCTCAAAGAAGCTGTGAGAAACACATTCAGACACACGACATCCTCGCTCTCTTTCTCAAACTCAAACACCCCCCTCCTCCACAGACACCCACCGATCTCCCGTGCCATGGCCAGGCCCTGAGGGTAGGTGATTGGGGACAACTTCTTGTCCCTCAGCCTCTCAATAGTGTCCTTGTCGTCCCTCAGGTCCAGCTTCGTGCCCACCAGGATGATGGGGGTGTTGGGGCAGTGGTGACGCACTTCCGGGTACCACTGTTCAAGGTCACATAGAGGTCAAAGGTCAAGGGTCAATTTTCATTTAATTTTAACCTTTATTTAACTAGGCAAGTCAGTTAAGAACAAATTCTTATTTACAATGACGGCCTACACTGGCCAAACCCAGACGATGCTGGGCCAATTGTACGATGCCCTATGGGACTCCCAATCATGTCCGGTTGTGATACAGCCTGGATTCGAACTAGGGTGTCTGTCGTGATGCCTCTAGCACTGAGATGCAGTGCCTTAGACCATCATTGTAAATAAGAATTTGTTCTTAACTGACTTGTCTAGTTCAATTTAAAAAATGTAATAAAAATTAACCCTTGACCTCTATGTGACCTTGAACAGTGGTACCCGGAAGTGCCACTGTTAAGATCATTAAGGTCAAAGGGTTATAAGGTCTTTAAAGGTCAACCTACATAAAGAGGTTGTGGAGTTGGGCCAACAGCCCAAACAGCAACATGAATAAACACAATGTAACACTGTACAATGTGGTGCTGACAATATCAGTGATATTACCATTACTGTTATTTAGCAGGGTGATAAAGACACTCACCTTAGCTCTGACGTTCTCAAAGGAGGCAGGGCTCACCAGAGAGAAACATGTCAAGAACACGTCCTGTTCGGACAATACACAGAAAAAAGACAGTGTATTAAACAGGCTAATTAAAACAACAAACACTGCATGAAAAAAATGCATTGGACTCTGTGATTTCTGTGACTCAGTGACTCTCTAGGTTCTGAATAGAAAAGGACAGCAGCTGAAGAGACTAAAGGGTGCGTTGGACTCTGTGATTTCTGTGACTCAGTGACTCTCTAGGTTCTGTATAGAAAAGGCCAGCAGCTGAAGAGACTAAAGGGTGCGTTGGACTCTGTGATTTCTGTGACTCAGTGACTCTCTAGGTTCTGTATAGAAAAGGCCAGCAGCTGAAGAGACTAAAGGGTGTGTTGGACTCTGTGATTTCTGTGACTCAGTGACTCTCTAGGTTCTGAATAGAAAAGGCCAGCAGCTGAAGAGACTAAAGGGTGTGTTGGACTCTGTGATTTCTGTGACTCAGTGACTCTCTAGGTTCTGAATAGAAAAGGCCAGCAGCTGAAGAGACTAAAGGGTGCGTTGGTATTCAGAGCAGGTACGGTAACCTTACAGAGGGGCTGGAGGAGTCTGGAGCTGGGGCCTCGCAATGCAACACCAGTGTGTGTGTGTGTGTGTGTGTGTGTGTGTGTGTGTGTGTGTGTGTGTGTGTGTGTGTGTGTGTGTGTGTGTGTGTGTGTGTGTGTGTGTGTGTGTGTGTGTGTGTGTGTGTGTGTGTGTGTGTGTGTGTGTGTGTGTGTGCAGGGGTTCCTCTGGACAGGGAGGCAGACAGAATGTATTAATGAGGCAGACAGGATGTATTAATGAGGCAGACAGGATGTATTAATGAGGCAGACAGGATGTATTAATGAGGCAGACAGGATGTATTCATGAGGCAGACAGGATGTATTCATGAGGCAGACAGGATGTATTCATGAGGCAGACAGGATGTATTCATGAGGCAGACAGGATGTATTAATGAGGCAGACAGGATGTATTAATGTGTTATAACAACACCACTCAGTAATCCTGGTGGTTGGCCTGTCACTGTCACTGGTCTGACTATTATATATTTTATATTTTATATTTCACATTTACATTTTATATTTAATTTATATTGGATTTGGGTGAAGGAGACGCGGGGGGACTTGGGCAAGTTTCTGCGGGGAGTGCAGAGCTGTTGGCCGGGGTAGGGGTAGCCAGGTGGAAAGCATGGCCAGCCGTAGAAAAGTGATTATTGAAATTATCGATTATTGTAGATTTATCGGTGGTGACAGTGTTTCCTAGCCTCAGAGCAGTGGGCAGCTGGGAGGAGGTGCTCTTATTCTCCATGGACTTTACAGTGTCCCAGAACTTTTTGGAATTAGTGCTACAGGATGCAAATTTCTGTTTGAAAAAGCTAGCCTTAGCTTTCCTAACTGACTGTGTATATTGGTTCCTGACTTCCCTGAAAAGTTGCATATCACGGGGGCTATTCCATGCTAATGCATAATGCCACAGGATGTTTTTGTGCTGGTCAAGGGCAGTCAAGTCTGGAGTGAACCAAGGACTATATCTGTTCTTAGTTCTACATTTTTTGAATGGGGCATGCTTATTTAAGATGGTGAGGAAAGCACTTTTAAAAAGCAAACAGGCATCCTCTACTGACGGGATGAGGTAAATATCCTACCAGGATACCCGGGCCAGGTCGATTAGAAAGGCCTGCTCGCTGAAGTGTTTTAGGGAGCGTTTGACAGTGATGAGGGGAGGTCGTTTGACCACGGATCCATTACGGACGCAGGCAATGAGGCAGTGATCGCTGAGATCCTGGTTGAAGACAGCAGAGGTGTATTTAGAGGGCAAGTTGGTCAGGATGATATCTATGAGGGTGCCCATGGTTACGGATTTAGGGTTGTACCTGGTAGGTTCCTTGATAATTTGTGTGAGAATATGACTATTCTCCTCTCTGGCTGGGATGGGTGGAATGCTAAAATAGCCCCCCTAATCATTTTCTCTGAAGCAGCAGCCAGGCAGGCAGGGAGCTGTGTGTCTGACGGAGCCGCCAGATAACGAGGAAAACAGTGGAATAACAGGAAACTGTGTGGAGAATGAGTTAAGCAGAACCAGGAAGACACAAGATGGAGGATGTGGAATGTGTATGAGTGATAATGAATGAGAGATGTGAGTGAGTGAGTGAGTGAGTTAGTGAGTGAGTGAGTGAGTGAGTTACCGTCTGTGGATAGGACAGTGGTCTGAGCCTGTCGTAGTCCTCCTGTCCTGCAGTATCCCACAGTCCCAGATTAACTGGTTTCCCATCTACCATCACATTGGCAGAGTAGTTGTCAAACCTGAGAGGACAGGATGTTGTTCAGAGAAGTACACACACACAAACAGGCATGCACGCACACACACACACACGCGCACGCGCACACGCACACGCACACACACACACACACACACACACACACACACACACACACACACACACACACACACACACACACACACACACACACACACACATACACACACACCATTATTGTAGTGAAGCTTCATGCTATGATACTCACACTGTGGGGATGTATTCTCCAGGGAAGGCATTGGTGGTATAGCTGATGAGAAGACATGTCTTTCCCACCGCTCTGAGAGAGAAAGAACGAGACATTTACTTTTGTTTATAATCTAGTTCACTTGCTTTGGCAATGTAAACATGTGTTTTCCATGCCAATAAAAGCCCTTAAATTGAAAAATGAATTGAGAGAGATATATATATATATATATATAGAGAGAGAGAGGATATATATATATATAGAGAGAGAGAGAGAGAGAGAGAGAGAGAGAGAGAGAGAGTAATCAAATCAATAAATAAAGGCTAAAGGCTGTGTATGGTTGTTTGGCAGTGTGTGAACACAGACACTGTCCTACATAGACTTTTGGCTGGGGGGCACATTGGCAGACCACAGCTGCCTTGCTATGTTGTTGTCTTAGGTCTCTCTTTATGTACTGTTGTGTTGTCTCTCGTCGTGATGTGTTTGGTCCTATATTTTTATTTTAATCCCAGCCCCCGTCCCCGCAGGAGGCCTTTTGCCTTTTGGGAGGCCGTCAATGTAAATAAGAATTAGTTCTTAACTGACATGTCTAGTTAAATAAAGGTTCAATCAAAATATCAGAGAGGGGGTCCTGCTGTCTGAAGACTCCACATCATTACCTGTGTGTGTGTTTGTGGACATGTTTAACCATACTTGAAGACCACCATACTTGAAGTCCTTACAAGAATAGTAAACATTTGACCAACTGGGGACATTTTGTTGGTCCCCACAAGGTCAAATGCTATTTCTAGGATGGTTTAGGGTTAGAGTTAGGTTAAGGGTTAGGAGCTAGAGTTAGGATTTAGGGTTAGGAGCTAGGGTTAGATTTAGGGTTAGGAGCTAGGGTTAGGAGCTAGGGTTAGATTTAGGGTTAGGAGCTAGGGTTAGATTTAGGGTTAGGAGCTAGGGTTAGGAGCTAGGGTTAGGAGCTAGGGTTAGATTTAGGGTTAGGAGCTCAAATCAAATCAAATTGTATTTGTCACATGTGCCGAATACAACAGGTGTAGACCTTACAGTGAAATGCTTACTTACAAGCCCTTAAACAACAATGCTTTAAGAAGTTAAGAAAATAAAAATAAAAGTGTTAAGTAAAAAATAGATAAGTAAAAAATTGAAAATAAAAGTAACAAATAATTAAACAGAAGCAGCAAAATAACAAGCGAGACTATATACAGGGGGTACCGGTACAGAGTCAATGTGGAGGCTGTATACAGGGGGTACCGGTACAAGGTCAATGTGCGGGGGCACCGGTTAGTTGAGGTAATTGAGGTAATATGTACATGTAGGTAGAGTTAAAGTGACTATGCATAGATAATAAACAGAGAGTAGCAGCAGCGTAAAAGAGGGGTCTGGGTAGCCCTTTGATTAGCTGTTCAGGAGTCTCATGGCTTGGGGGTAGAAGCTGTTAAGAAGCCTTTTGGACCTCGACTAGGGTTAGTTTTAGGGTTAGGGAAAATAGGACTTTGAATGGGACTGAATTACGTGTCCCCACAAGGTTAGTTGTACAATATTGCGCATGTGTGTGTGTTGCCCATCCCCTAAAAAATCCTCGCCAGGCCCCCCACACCCCTGTTTAGCTACGCTATACAGTCCAGTGCACCCTACCACCACACACTACCCAAGATCTACGCCGCATCCGCACCGCATCACAATGTAGCACAAGTCAAATAAACCTGTCTTTCAAAGATGTCTATGGTAGAAAGGCTATATAAAGACGGTATATCGCATAGGTGCCCATGCCCATCCGTAGCCCGTGCCTTTGTAGGAGCTGGCTGTGTAGGTGTGAAAGCATTACATCATTTAATGAGTCTCAGCCAAGACCTCCCAGCGACATTTCTGCAACTATGCACATATTAATGTATATTTCACAATTTTGCTCAAAAAACCTCCCCGACAAATCTGGGTTTCCAAATGTTGTTAATCCGAGAAGCTTTAGTTAGTTATTGTTTTTCTATTTCAATGAAACCTTCAAATAGCTTTAGCTCAATTTCAGACAGAATATTTCACACCCGAACTTATAATGTATTGTGCAAAACCTGGCGGAAAATTTGGCAAATAACCTGAAATCACAAAGTAGGCTAACAAAATAAAAATGTAATTGCTAAACATCCATTTCACGCTCACGCACTGACGAGAGAGCGGATTCTAGAGAACTGAAAGCCGACCCATTCAACCCGCTATAGCCCCAGCCCTTACTGCAACAATTGCCCTCACAGACTCGAAAAAGGACACATTTTCAGCCTAAACACAAACAAAAGGTCTTACCCATCGCCCACCACGACGCATTTGATGGCCTGCATTTTGCAGAGGGTGGTGGTATCCAACGACTGACTTTTCCCTGCGTTTAAAACGGCAAATTGTTTATCATTTCTGATATCGCTAATAATAAGTGAATTGGTACAGCTCCTCGCGACCAGGCTGCAGCAGCGGAGGGGAGGCAGTGTCGAATCCCGGCGGAACCTCCCGGAAAAGACCGAACGTGTTTAAAGGGAAAGTTGTATTTTTCCCGACAGCAGTTGAACTCTGTAGATGACAATGTGTTCATCCCAAATCACACCCTATTCCCTATGTAGTACACTACGGGCCCAAGAGGTTCTGATCAAAAGTAGCGCACTGCATAGGGATTAAGGGGCAATTTGGGACATATCCCATGTGTCCAGTGGGTTCCTCTGTAGTGACTATGTGCAGAGTTATGGTGATGAAGGACTTCAGAATGGACATACACACAGAGAGAACGAGACACACCTCAAACAAACCATCAATAACCACAGTTGACACAATTTGTAACAATGTATTTGTTTTATTGCTTGACCTGCCATTAGGACAACCTAAACCAAAATGATTATAACTGAGCACAAACAGTAAAGCAAACCTGGTACAGTCATAATCATCATCATAATAATAATAAAATGGTCCTCTGGTCACCCTATTCCCTACATAGACGACTTCGTTTGACCAGAGCCCTCTTCCTCTTCCCTAAACAGACACCCTATTCCTGACCAGGGCTCTAAAGTAGTGCACTATAAGAGGAAAAAGGATCCATTTGGGACACACCCCGCAGGCCTTGTCAAACGTCAATGAGAGCTTGAAGGTCACGTCCCGAATCACCACACTTTTTCCCTCTCCTGAAGTGTGCAATTGCACACTTTTTTGTTGTTGCATGGATTTAGCAATGCTGGAAACTTCCCTCCTCCCTCCAGCCAATGCTTATACCAATCCCATGCTTTTAAATCTACGACAGGGAGTGTGCAAGCCAAGTGGACACTATGTGAGCAAGGAAGAGAATTGGGACGTAGCCGAAGAATGGGAGCACTAAACAGAGTGGGCCCAATCCTAAACCAAAAACCTTGACCCCTATTCCCTACTCTAGATAGGAAAGGATTGGATAGGTACAAGCCATATGGTAACAACTCCGCCGTGCCCTCTGATAGGATAGGTGGAGTTTTGAGCCACCTCGATGACACCGTGCTGCCCGTCTGCCCCTGGACTTGCTCCAGAGACCACCCTCACCCTTCCCCTCCGACAGCCTCCCTCCGATGACCACTCAAGCCATGAACTTTCCGACCCTCTCATGAACTTCCATCTCATGAACAATGTTGTTTTCTAAATTTCTAGTCTTTTTTTTGTGTTGCTTTAAAACACTTTGAGATTCTTTATGTAATAATGAATAACACTATAAGAGTTTAATAAATTATTATATTGCTGATACCCATCCAATCCTCTCTGTTCTGCACTAGTGCCCAAAGGGTAGGATGTAGGAATAGGGGCTAGGGGTTGATTTGGGACACACAATATTACTCTAAACCAGGGGTGCACAGCTGTGGTCCTGGGGGCCATCTGCAGTGTCTGCTGCTTTACTTACTAACCTTTTAAAAGGTGGCCTCAGCGATATCGCGTAGATGCAGACCGTAAACAGCACAGTCGATCAATTTCCACAACTAAGAGCGTTGAAGCACGAGGCTCAACTTGTCCGCTGTTTTGGTGCCCTGGCTACCACTCTGAAGTGAACACGTGTACATGCACAGATACTGTGTGTGACTGTGTGAGAAGAGAAGTGTTGCATCTCGCTCATCTTAGTATCTGCAGTGTTGCTCGTGGCAACATCATTTCACAGAGTCTAACTTTAAATCACAGACTAATTTTGACCTGGGCCACCAGGTGTGTGTGTGTGTGTGCACTCAATCCAATCAATGATATTACTTAATCAATTTAGTGCCAGGGACAAATGAAAACCTGAGCTGTGGACCTCTGTTCTATAAGCCCTGATCACATGACCGAAGGCAAAACTATAGTCAACGTCTCGGACTGTTTGGATTCTGGTACATAATGCACCTTACAGTTATGGTACTTCCAGTGGCTGTCGCACACAGACCCTGGTAAAGCTATAATGGTGATTGTTGTTAGTGTGTCAGAAACATCTCACTGACCGGTCATCTACAGACAGAACACTGTAGTTAGTAAGGTTTCAGAATGACGCTAACTTTCCCAAGTTTTCCCAGAACTCCAACCAGGAAAATAACCAGAATTTTACAACCCTAGTTGTTAGAGTGAATGAATGATCTACAAATAAATTAAAAACATGGAATGAGACACAAACCACTAAATATAAAAGGGATAGAAAGGTGTTTGACTCTCTGATTGGAACTTAACGCACCAAATCAGTATGTGAGAAAGAGGACAATAGCCACCCATTCTAGATTCCCCCAAGTCCTCCCACTGCTGGAGTTCTAGATCCCCCCAAGTCCTCCCACTGCTGGAGTTCTAGATTCCCCCCAAGTCCTCCCACTGCTGGAGTTCTAGATTCCCCCCAAGTCCTCCCACTGCTGGAGTTCTAGATTCCCCCCAAGTCCTCCCACTGCTGGAGTTCTAGATTCCCTCCAAGTCCTCCCACTGCTGGAGTTCTAGATTCCCTCCAAGTCCTCCCACTGCTGGAGTTCTAGATCCCCCCAAGTCCTCCCACTGCTGGACTTCTAGATTTCCCCAAGTCCTCCCACTGCTGGAGTTCTAGATTTCCCCAAGTCCACCCACTGCTGGAGTTCTAGATTTCCCCAAGTCCTCCCACTGCTGGAGTTCTAGATTTCCCCAAGTCCTCCCACTGCTGGAGTTCTAGATTTCCCCAAGTCCACCCACTGCTGGAGTTCTAGATTTCCCCAAGTCCTCCCACTGCTGGAGTTCTAGATTTCCCCAAGTCCACCCACTGCTGGAGTTCTAGATTTCCCCAAATCCTCCCACTGCTGGAGTTCTAGATTCCCTCCAAGTCCTCCCACTGCTGGAGTTCTAGATCCCCCCAAGTCCTCCCACTGCTGGAGTTCTAGATTCCCTCCAAGTCCTCCCACTGCTGGAGTTCTAGATTCCCTCCAAGTCCTCCCACTGCTGGAGTTCTAGATTTCCCCAAGTCCACCCACTGCTGGAGTTCTAGATTTCCCCAAGTCCTCCCACTGCTGGAGTTCTAGATCCCCCCAAGTCCTCCCACTGCTGGAGTTCTAGATTCCCCCCAAGTCCTCCCACTGCTGGAGTTCTAGATTCCCTCCAAGTCCTCCCACTGCTGGAGTTCTAGATTCCCTCCAAGTCCTCCCACTGCTGGAGTTCTAGATCCCCCCAAGTCCTCCCACTGCTGGAGTTCTAGATCCCCCCAAGTCCTCCCACTGCTGGAGTTCTAGATTCCCTCCAAGTCCTCCCACTGCTGGAGTTCTAGATTCCCTCCAAGTCCTCCCACTGCTGGAGTTCTAGATTTCCCCAAGTCCACCCACTGCTGGAGTTCTAGATTTCCCCAAGTCCTCCCACTGCTGGAGTTCTAGATCCCCCCAAGTCCTCCCACTGCTGGAGTTCTAGATTCCCCCCAAGTCCTCCCACTGCTGGAGTTCTAGATTCCCTCCAAGTCCTCCCACTGCTGGAGTTCTAGATTCCCTCCAAGTCCTCCCACTGCTGGACTTCCCCCATCAGATGTACTAGGGATTCATGAGGGCCATCAACCACTTCAGTCGGCAAGTTATACAAGAAGCAGTAGCCTAGAATAGCTTACTACTTCATTTTACTGTGGCCTCCATGAGAGAACATAGAAAACCATCAACTAACATTATTTCAACATTGGGTGCAGGGCATCAACTAGATACACTGTGTGTGTCTGAAAAGGCACCCTATTCCCTATTAAAGTGCACTACTTTTGACCAGAGCCCAATGACACCCTATATAGTGCACTACTTTTGACCAGAGCCCAATGACACCCTATATAGTGCACTACTTTTGACCAGAGCCCAATGACACCCTATATAGTGCACTACTTTTGACCCGAGCCCAATGACACCCTATATAGTGCACTACTTTTGACCCGAGCCCAATGACACCCTATATAGTGCACTACTTTTGACCCGAGCCTATGACACCCTATATAGTGCACTACTTTTGACCCGAGCCCAATGACACCCTATATAGTGCACTACTTTTGACCCGAGCCTATGGGGCATATAGAAAACAGAATGGCATTTCAGACACGCACACAGCCTGACAAATAAAAAAAAATCTAATTTATTAACACAATACACCAAGGACAGTTGAACAGTAAAAATGTAAAAACAGCAGAAATCCATCAACCATGAGATGTAGCAAGGCCAAGTCCATTCCAGCCTGATACTAGTTCAGCTGGAAACGCTTCATCCAGGACAACACACCATGGTGACATAAAACACTGCATGCCTCCAAAATGGCACCCCTAGTGCCTATATAGTGCACTACTTAGTCAAAGGCAGTGCACTATATAGGGAATAGGGTTCCATTTGGAACACACACGTCCATAACAACAGATTGATTCAACAGTTACTTTCAGAGGACTAGTCTATACAGGACTGATTTGTATCCAAATCGCTATACATCACAGTTTTGATGGATTCCTTTATAATTTCCATGAAAATAACAGCAGTAACACGTTGGGTAGCGTTATGCTGGAGAGGGAAGGGAGTCTTAGCGCTAACGCTATACTATATAGTACATTACAAAATATTCATCAAAATTCTAAAATGGCAAATGTCCAGTTGACAACAATATACTGTATTTGTGGATTAGAACAAACATGGGTTTTTCCAAAAAGACAACAAAAAAAAGGTTCAAACTAAAAATGGTTAGATAAATGTTAGACCCCAAACATTGAAAACACTCGACTCCATGATGGTATGGAACCGGAATCCATCTGGTTCTAATTGTGAATTCTAAGAGAGTGTCGATAGAACGCAACCAGGCACTTCTCAAAGATAGTTTATAAACTGAGGGTTCAGTCTTGTAACTAACACTTCAATGAAGGGGTGGAAAAACAGCTGTTTTCAGAAACAGAACACTATCTTTATCAATGTGTTTGACATGGGAGGTGTTTAGGAAGCTGGATGACACTGGACATGTACCATCCACGGGATGAAACACTACTATTACACCAACCAGGGTTGATATCAGAACGGTCCACATTCTTGATTCAACTAGAGGTTGAATTAGCGTTGAGTTGTAACATGCTTTCCTCACAACCGTCACCTGTTATAAAACCTATTATTTAGAAGCTAAATGGACACGTAGCACAGAGTGAAATACTGAACATCCCTTAAGACTGATCAACTTGACCCTGGTCAGAGTAACTTGACGTTCTGCTGTCTGTGACCAGTAAACAGGCAGAGTAGACTAAACGTTGTTTTCCCTTTCCTGAACGGAGCATTTTAAACACGCCCAGACACAATGACACGTATAAGATCTATCCCAACGACCGGGGTGGGGGAGGAGAAACAAGATGGGAAAGGGAGAGAAAGGGGGGTAGAGAGAGATAGAAAAACTTCCAATAGGGAGAGAGTAGCCACACCACTGGACCTGGGACACCCTCCCTCAACCTCATGGTGTAGAAACCACAGCTTCTTAATACCCTCAAAGAACATTCCAGAAAACAACTATAAAAAGGTAAGTATAAGAACACAGATCAGCCTTTGGTGGATATCTATTCAAAACAACATTTCTCTAAAGATGGTCTCCCAACCCCTCCCTCCCAAGTCACTTTAGACTTGTCCCAGACATTAAGAATGTCATGACACAATATGCTTAATGTCATGACACAATATGCTTAATGTCATGACACATTTGCGGTTCCAATTCACTCCTTCTCTCTTCCTTACAAGTCACAAAGGACCATTTCTTTGTGACATCATGGCCCCTGGGTGTTGTCCATTGTGAGCAGATTCTTGGTGTGTCGAGTCCACACATTACAAGGTCTTCTGGATCCTAACCAGGACAGACTCATGGTGTGTCGAGTCCACACATTACAAGGTCTCCTGGATCCTAACCAGGACAGACTCATGGTGTGTCGAGTCCACACATTACAAGGTCTTCTGGACTTTAACCAGGACAGACTCATGGTGTGTCTAGTCCACACATTACAAGGTCTTCTGGATCCTAACCAGGACAGACTCATGGTGTGTCTAGTCCACACATTACAAGGTCTTCTGGATCCTAACCAGGACAGACTCATGGTGTGTCGAGTCCACACATTACAAGGTCTTCTGGACCTTAACCAGGACAGACTCATGGTGTGTCGAGTCCACACATTACAATGTCTTCTGGACCTTAACCAGGACAGACTCATGGTGTGTCGAGTCCACACATTACAAGGTCTTCTGGATCCTAACCAGGACAGACTCATGGTGTGTCTAGTCCACACATTACAAGGTCTTCTGGATCCTAACCAGGACAGACTCATGGTGTGTCTAGTCCACACATTACAAGGTCTTCTGGATCCTAACCAGGACAGACTCATGGTGTGTCTAGTCCACACATTACAAGGTCTTCTGGACCTTAACCAGGACAGACTCATGGTGTGTCGAGTCCACACATTACAATGTCTTCTGGACCTTAACCAGGACAGACTCATGGTGTGTCGAGTCCACACATTACAATGTCTTCTGGACCTTAACCAGGACAGACTCATGGTGTGTCTAGTCCACACATTACAATGTCTTCTGGACCTTAACCAGGACAGACTCATGGTGTGTCGAGTCCACACATTACAAGGTCTTCTGGATCCTAACCAGGACAGACTCATGGTGTGTCGAGTCCACACATTACAAGGTCTTCTGGACCTTAACCAGGACAGACTCATGGTGTGTCGAGTCCACACATTACAATGTCTTCTGGACCTTAACCAGGACAGACTCATGGTGTGTCGAGTCCACACATTACAAGGTCTTCTGGACCTTAACCAGGA
>NC_092086.1:15349212-15364212 GCF_045679555.1 Salvelinus alpinus
ATAGTAACTGTCTCTAAGTCTTCCACTGCAGGTCAGAACCAACAGATAGTAACTGTCTCTGATGCTATTGTTTGGCTTTCTTATTTATTCAACCTTTAGCTAGGTAATTATCGGGTCAGATTATTTATTGTCTAATGCTTGGTCAAGGAGCTGTTACAAAAATATGACAATATAATTATATCTGTACAGCACTTCTGCTTGATAAACCCTGCACCGCCTTTGAATTGAATCTGATGTCATTTCGCAAACAGTTTTGCCATAGTTTTGTGTTTTCTCTCAACAGGTTTCTTTACCATGGCAATCTTAGAAAGAAAGGTGCTATCTAGAACCTAAAAGGGTGATTTGGCTGTCCCCATAGGAGAACCCTTCGGAAAAGCCTTTTTGGTTCCAGGTAGAACCCTTTTGGGTTCCATGTAGAACCCTTTTGGGTTCCAGGTAGAACCCTTTTGGGTTCCATGTAGAACCCTTTTCACAGAAGATTCTACATGGATCCCAAAAGGGGTCAAGTGGAACCAAAAATGGTTCTTCCATAGGGACAGCTGAAGAACCCTTTCTGAACACTTTTTTCTAGGTGTGAGTCATAATATGGTGGTTGAATTTTTTATACCAATGTATATACTGTCTGTTATTACTATAACAGTATTTAAAAATACTCTCTCACACGTTCTATCTCTCCCTTTGTGATACAAAATAAGCAGGTATTAAAGTAACTTTGTGCGAGCCGGATCGGCCCATAGTGATACAAACATGACAATTCCCAAATACTCTTCATGCAGGATCTTCTCTGCCTACATCAAGGAAATCGAGGACAAGCCAGGCCCGACAGCGTGGGGGGCTAAGATGCCATTTGGGGAGATGCTGCTGGAGACCAAGGACTGTGGAGGTTGGGTACACAGTGTCTCCTTCTCCCCCAGCGGAGACCACCTGGCCTGGGTCGCTCACAACAGCAGCATCAGTGTGGCCGACGCCACCCAGGGGAAAGAGTGAGTGAAGGTGTGAAGAGGTGAAAGAGTGAAGGGGGGAAAGAGTGAAGGGGGGAAAGAGTGAAAGAGTGAAGGGGTGAAAGAGTGAAGGGGTGAAAGAGTGAAGGGGGGAAAGAGTGAAGGGGGGAAAGAGTGAAAGAGTGAAGGGGTGAAAGAGTGAAGGGGGGAAAGAGTGAAGGGGGGAAAGAGTGAAGGGGGAAAAAAGTAAAGGGGTGAAAGAGTGAAGGGGTGAAAGAGTAAAGGTGAATGGGACAAATGATAAGGCAGACGGTACCCAGGGGAAAGAGTGAAGGGGTGAAAGAGTAAAGGTGAATGGGACAAATGATAAGGCAGACGGTACCCAGGGGAAAGAGTGAAGGGGTGAAAGAGTAAAGGTGAATGGGACAAATGATAAGGCAGACGGTACCCAGGGGAAAGAGTGAAGGGGTGAAAGAGTAAAGGTGAATGGGACAAATGATAAGGCAGACGGTACCCAGGGGAAAGAGTGAAGGGGTGAAAGAGTAAAGGTGAATGGGACAAATGATAAGGCAGACGGTACCCAGGGGAAAGAGTGAAGGGGTGAAAGAGTAAAGGTGAATGGGACAAATGATAAGGCAGACGGTACCCAGGGGAAAGAGTGAAGGGGTGAAAGAGTAAAGGTGAATGGGACAAATGATAAGGCAGACGGTACCCAGGGGAAAGAGTGAAGGGGTGAAAGAGTAAAGGTGAATGGGACAAATGATAAGGCAGACGGTACCCAGGGGAAAGAGTGAAGGGGTGAAAGAGTAAAGGTGAATGGGACAAATGATAAGGCAGACGGTACCCAGGGGAAAGAGTGAAGGGGTGAAAGAGTAAAGGTGAATGGGACAAATGATAAGGCAGACGGTACCCAGGGGAAAGAGTGAAGGGGTGAAAGAGTAAAGGTGAATGGGACAAATGATAAGGCAGACGGTACCCAGGGGAAAGAGTGAAGGGGTGAAAGAGTAAAGGTGAATGGGACAAATGATAAGGCAGACGGTACCCAGGGGAAAGAGTGAAGGGGTGAAAGAGTAAAGGTGAATGGGACAAATGATAAGGCAGACGGTACCCAGGGGAAAGAGTGAGTAGCTATCACTCACAGAAAGGGTGCTTCTCAATCTTTTCCTCCACTACTGGTGTCCTCTCGCCTCACCTCCTGGAAATAGAACAGGGAAGCCATTAGAGCCTTGGAGGAGATCCTTGAAAAGGAACCTTGGGTCCTTCTGATGTTCTGAGGAAGAGGCTAGGAGAAGGGATGTGAGGAATCTTTAATTTAGTAATTCACACAAAGAGAGGAACATGTCATTGACCCCTGACTCTTGATCTCTGACCTTGTGTGGATTGACAGGGTGACTCAGCTGACAACGGACCGCCTCCCTCTAGTGAGCGTGCTCTATGTGAGCCCCACAGAGATGGTTGCCGCGGTAAGAAAACACACCTCTCTCACTCTCGTCATTTGTGACCGACCAGAACCATAGCAAGGTTACTCAACATGTGAGCCTAGTTCACCGAACCACTTCCACCTGTGGGAGTTCATTGAAGAAATACACTGTCTCAGATGGAACACTGTCCCCTATATATAGGCTTTACAGGATCCCTTGTGGCATGGTATCCTACAGTTTGCTCCTATCGGTCCTGGTCAAAAGCAGTGCATTATATAAAGGCAATAGGGTTTCATTTGGGACTCAGCCATAAGGCAATATCATACATACCCTGCATACCTAATGTCTAAACCCTCTATGTTCCTATCATACATACCCTGCATACCTAATGTCTAAACCCTCTATCTTCCTATCATACATACCCTGCATACCTAATGTCTAACCCCTCTGTGTTCCTATCATACATACCCTGCATACCTAATGTCTAAACCCTCTATCTTCCTATCATACATACCTGCAAACCTAATGTCTAAACCCTCTATGTTCCTATCATACATACCTTGCATACCTAATGTCTAACCCCTCTATCTTCCTATCATACATACCCTGCATACCTAATGTCTAAATCCTCTGTGTTCCTATCATACATACCCTGCATACCTAATGTGTAAACCCTCTATGTTCCTATCATACATACCCTGCATACCTAATGTCTAAACCCTCTATCTTCCTATCATACATACCCTGCATACCTAATGTCTAAACCCTCTGTGTTCCTATCATACATACCCTGCATACCTAATGTCTAAACCCTCTGTGTTCCTAGCATACATACCCTGCATACCTAATGTCTAAACCCTCTGTGTTCCTAGCATACATACCCTGCATACCTAATGTCTAAACCCTCTATCTTCCTATCATACATACCCTGCATACCTAATGTGTAAACCCTCTATGTTCCTATCATACATACCCTGCATACCTAATGTCTAAACACTCTATCTTCCTATCATACATACCCTGCATACCTAATGTATAACCCCTCTATCTTCCTATCATACATATCATACATACCCTGCAAACCTAATGTATATTCCCTCTATGTTTCTAGCATACATACCCTGCATACCTAATGTTTAAACCCTCTATGTTTCTAGCATACATACCCTGCATACCTAATGTCTAAACCCTCTGTGTTCCTAGCATACATACCCTGCATACCTAATGTCTAAACCCTCTGTTTCAGGGCCATGACTGCTGTCCGTTTCAGTTCTCCTATAAGGGCCCAGGCAGTCTGAAGTTTGTTAAGAAGCTGGACATCCCCAAGCAGACCTCTAGGGGCAGCATGTCCGCCATGCAACACTTCCGCAATCTGGATAAGAAGGCTACTGACGATGAGAGCAACGAGCTGGGCTGCCTGCACCAGAACAGCATCACGTGAGGAGAGAGGGAGTGTGTGTGCTGTGTGTTGTGTGTTTGTGTGTGTGTTGTATGTGTGTTGTGTGTTGTATGTGTATTGTGTGTTGTGTGTGTTTGTGTGTGTGTTATATGTGTGTTGTGTGTGTGTTGTGTGTGTGTTGTATATGTGTTGTGTGTGTTGTATGTGTGTTGTGTGTGTGTTGTGTGTTGTATGTGTGTTGTGTATTGTGTGTGTCACATACACGTGTTTAGCAGATGTTATTGCGGGTGTAGCGAAATGCTTGTAACTATACTGAATCTCTCTGCTCCTGTGTCTCCCTCCAGTCAGCTGTGTATCGTGTCAGGAACTAAGGTCCACGTGGACAAGTACAGCAGTGTGGGTCTGGACGGAGCTATGGTCCTCTGGGACTTCAAGGTACTGCCTACATACACCACATATACAAAAGTATGTGGACACCCCGTCAAATGAGTAGATTTGGCTATTTCAGCCACACCCGTTGCTGACAAGTGTATAAAATCGAGCGCACCGCCATGCAATCTCCATAGACAAACATTTGCAGTAGAATGGCCTTACTGAAGAGCTCAGTGACATTCAACATGGCACCGTCATAGGATGCCACCTTTCCAACAAGTCAGTTTGTCAAATTTCTGACCTGCTACAACTGCCCCGGTCAACTGTAAGTGCTGTTATTGTGAAGTGGAAACGTCTAGGAGCAACAATGCCTCCACTGTGAAGTGGTAGGCCACACAAGCTCACAGAACGGGACCACCAAGTGTTGAAGCACGTAGCGCGTAAAAATCGTCTGTCCTCGGTTGCAACACTCACTACCGAGTTCCAAACTACCTCTGGAAGCAATGTCAAAACTAGAACTGTTTGTCGGGAGCTTCATGAAATGGGTTTCCATGGCCGAGCAGCCGCACACAAGCCTAAGATCACTGTGCACAGTGCCAAGCGTCAGCTGGAGTGGTGTAAAGCTTGCAGCCATTGGACTCTGTAACCTGAGTTGATGTGTGTATAGATGTGAGAAGTCAGCTTATTCAGCCAGGTGTTGAATGTACCCAGGAGACAGCAACTTACCGAGATCAGGGCTCCATCTTCACCTCTTGGTCGGCCAGTCTAAACAGATTATTCATATGTTCATGGTGACTAAGTAAATATGTACAGAAACCACACTACAAAAATATATGTATAAACATATATATACATATATAAAATATATGTAAAAATATATATATACATATATAAAATATATGTATAAACATATATATACATATATAAAATATATGTAAAAATATATATATACATATATAAAATATATGTATAAATATATATATACATATATAAAATATATGCCCAACTAAAGAGGTTTTCTAACACAACAAAATCGAATCAAATCCGGCTGAGAGGCTTCTGTCCTCCTCTCTCTCCCGGACTGCCAATCACCTTCATTGGCTGCACCTGATGTGCTTATCAAGGCTTAGCTCAGCACCTAGACCCAGCTGCTGCCCCCTGGGGGAAGGAGTGTGGAAGTGTATCCTGGATAGTGTGTTGGCCTGTGTTCCAACACTAACCTTTCCCCCATATCATTACACAGCATAGTGCACTACTGTTGACCAGAGCCTTATGGGTAAAACTCAGGCTGTTCTACTCTGTTTATATGACATTTATGAACCTGTTTTTCTTCTTCTCTCTGTTTTCCCTGCAGCACTGAGTTCATGGAGGATGCTACAACCATAGGCTGTGTGTTGCCATCTGTGCGGTCAGCATCACTCCAGCTGACCAGGGGACTCACCACTACCAGTTGTTATTAACATCTACTCTAAGCAGTTAGTCACACCAGGGTTGGGGTCAATTCCATTTCAATTCAAGTCAATTTGGAAAGTAAACCAAATTCCAATTCCATAAAAAAAAGAAATCCTCATTGAAAAGCATTGAAGAGAATTGGAATGTCAGTGTACTT
The DNA here is from genome assembly GCF_045679555.1 of Salvelinus alpinus. NCBI lineage: Eukaryota > Metazoa > Chordata > Actinopteri > Salmoniformes > Salmonidae > Salvelinus > Salvelinus alpinus. Next base: position 15,354,955 of record NC_092086.1, read on the forward strand.
TCTGAATTGACTGGAATTGAAATGGAATTGACCCCAAACACAGAGTCACACCACTGTCAAGTTACCTATTATTTTACACAGATAGATGTGTTATCATGTGTATTAATTTTAAACTGGAACAGTAGACGCTTCTGCAGCTTCAAGATGTTTCGCAAATAAATCATGTAGCTTTGTGCTGGGTTTCAATCGATGACTCAATATTTTTGAGTAAATAAACACGCTTTCTACAGATTGTGGTGGACTGAGTTTTCATATTGTACTGTGGTTCCTACGTGATAAAGGAACTCACACCCAAGTGGTACGTTTGGTGTATATTTCTAATACTGTAATAAGACATATTATTATATAAATCACAATGTCCATCCCTGGCTGAGTACTACACTACAACAAGGTATTGTGTCTATGGCAGTATGGCTACAGTGAATCTACACTCCAGAGCTGTTTTAAATGGTACAAAGTACAATATAAATATAAATATACAAAATACAAAGTAACATGTGTAATAAGCAAAAAGCTGCTGCAGGTGCTTGAGGGTCGCTCGAGGAGAAGTCAAGGAAGGTCAATGTTTTGCCAGCTGTTACTACTGTAAATTAATAGCTTTTCTTGTCTACCTCTGCCCACTGTGATCTCCGCCCACTGTGACCACCGCCCACTGTGACCACCGCCCACTGGTTTGAGTTCTCCATGAATAACAACATGCAGAGCTACTAGCTACTAGAGAGGAAGAGGCGGAGCCAGAGGGTTTACTCACGTCAAAGTCTGTCCCACGGGGAATACAGCGTTATTCACTGTGTTTCTGTAGGTTTAATAAGCAGATCGATAGATAGTTTGTCACCTGCCTTCCCGCCTTCGGGACAACAACTCATTATATACAGTATCTCTGCTACTACTGCATAGATTTACACTAGGGGCGTTACCCAACCTCCCTTTCCCCTAGAGGAGCCAATCAACACAAACCTTTTTTCCCACCTGACCATAGATAATGATAGAGAAAGCACTGAGTATGCAAATCATTTAAGAACACCTGCTCTGTCCATTACATAGACTGACCAGGTGAATTCACGTGAAAGCTATGATCCCTTATTGATGTCACTTGTTAAATCCACTTCAATCAGTGCAGATGAAGGGGAGGAGACAGGGTAAAGAAGGATTTTTAAGCCTTGAGACAATTGAGACATGGATTGCGCATGTGTTCCATCCAGAGAGTGAATGGGCAAGACAAAAGATTTAAGTGCCTTTGAACGGGGTATGGTAGTAGGTGCCAGGCGCACCGGTTTGTGTCAAGAACTGCAACGCTGCTGGGTTTTTCCACGCTCAACAGTTTCCCATGTGTATCAAAAATGGTCCACCACCCAAAGTACATCCAGCCAACTTGACACAACTGTGGGAAGCATTGGAGTCAACATGGGCCAGCATCCCTGTGGAACCCTTTCGACACCTTGTAGAGTCCAAGCCCAACGAATTGAGGCTGTTCTGAGGGAAACTCAACATGACGAAGGTGTTCCTAATGTTTGGTATACTCAGTGTATGCAGTAGTTATTAAGCAATAAGGCCCGAGGGGGTGTGATATATGACCAATATAACACAGCTAAAGGCTGTTTTTATCATGATGCAATGCAGAGTGACTGGATACAGCCATTAGCTGTGGTTTATTTGCCATATATCACAAACCCCCGAGGTGCCTAATTGCTATTATAAACTGGTTACCAACGTAATTATAGCAGTAAAAATACATGTTTTGTCATACCCGGTCTGATTTACCACAGCTTTCAGCCAATCAGCATTCAGGGTTCAAACCACCTAGTTTATAATTCCCATTATAGCATCGGTGTGTTTGGGGCAGCGCCATTGAGGCAATCTCCATTTTGAAGTAGTACTCAGCTAATGAATTTGGAAGTCCCACCCAGTTGACTACATTAAATATGGCGGAAGCCAAGAATGTCTATTATTTAGTCAAGTGACCGGTCTAACAATGGAAATACATGTCTTCAAAGATGGAAGGCAGGCGGGAGGAGGCGAGATCAGGTGTCCCCATTCTAGCCAATGAGAGGGCAGATACACATGTGAACAGGCCATAGAGATTGACAGAGGACTCTTTAAGCTGTAAAGACGGCACTGCAGTAAAGCCTTTTCATGGGCTCCTGACCAGTTCTGATGTTTTGTGTGTGTTTTTTCTTCCCCCGCTGATCTTAACTTTTTGTTTTACATAATGTCTCCGCCTTCATTTCCTATGACCGAAAACAGCTTCTGGACATCTGAACAGTGATCACTAAGTTCCATTTGGATGACAATTTTCTACTTCAACGAGTTGGCAGCTCTGGACGTTCTGCTTACTCCCGGACCAGGGCCCTAATCCCCCCAGGAACTCGAAAAAGGAAGTGACGGCGCAAGAAGAGGCATAAGAGTCGGCATCCTGACGAAGACTACGTTGGCGTGTAAATAAACCGTCTATACCCTCCATTCTATTGGCGAACGTACAGTCACTGAAGAACAAGCTGGACGAGTTCCGTTAGAGACGATCCTATCAACGGGACCTGAACAACTGTAGTATAGTGTGTTTTTCTGAGTCGTGGCTGAACAAGGACATGTATAATATACATCTAGCTGGTTTTTCTTTGTCAAGACCGGACGGCAGCCTCGGGTAAGATGAGAGAGGGGGGGGAGGAGTCTCTTTGTTAGCTGGTGTGCGATCTCTAATGTTAAGGAAGTCTTGAGTTTTTTTGCTTGTCTGAGTTAGAATACCTCATGATAAGCTGCAGACCATACTATTTACCAAGAAAGTTTGCTTCTATATTTTTTTGTTGACATCTATATACCACCACAAACCGATGCTGGCACTAAGATTGCATTCAACGAGCTGTATTGGGCCATAAGCAAACAACAAAATGTACATCAAGAGGCGGTGCTTCTCGTAGCCGGTGATTTTAATGCAGGGAAACTGAAATATGTTTTGCCTCATTTCTACCAGCATTTCACTTGTGCAACTAACTCTAGATAACCTTTTACTCCACACACAGACATGCATACAAGGCTCTCCATCGCCCTCCCTTTGGCAAATCTGATCATAACTCCTGATTCCTCCTGATTCCTGTTTCCTGTTTACCAGTGATGCATTCAATACTGAAGCGGTGGAATAAAGCGGATGCTAAGCTACAGGACAGTTTCGCTAGCACAGACTGGAATATGTTCTGGGATTCATCCGATAACATTGAGAAGTTTACCACATCAATCACAGGCTTCATTAATAAGTGCATCAACGACGTCATCCCAACAGTGTACCGTACGTACATATCCCAACCAGAAGCCATGGATTACAGGCAACATCCACACTGAGCTAAAGGCTATAGCTACCGCTTTCAAGGAGCGGGACACTAATTCGGACGCTTGTAAGAAATCCCGCTACGACCTCCGATGAGCCATCAAACAGGCAAAGTCTCAATATAGGACTAAAATCGGATCATACTACGTCGGCTCTAATGCTAGTCGGATTTGGGAGGGCTTGCTAACTATCACGGATTACAAAGGGAAACCCAGCCGCGAGCTGCCCAGTTATGCAAGCCTACCAGACAAGCTAAATGCCTTCTATGCTCGCTTCGAGAAGCAACACTGAACCATGCATAAGAGCACCACCTGTTCCGGACGACTGTGTGATCTCGCTCTCCGTAGCCGATGTGAGTAAGACCTTCAAGGCCCTGAGGCCAGACAGATTACCAGGATGCATATTCAGAGCATGTGCTGCCAGCTGGCAAGTGACTTCACTGACAGTCTGTAATATCTACATGTTTCCAACAGACCACCATAGTCCCTGTGCCCAAGAACGCCAAGGTAACCTGTCTAAATAACTTTCTCCCTGTAACACTCACATCTGTAGCCATGAAATGCTTTCAAAGGCTGGTCATGGCTCACATCAACACCATCATCCCAGACACCCTGGACCCAATCCAATTCGAATACCGCCCCAACAGATCCATAGATGACACAATCTCTATCGCACTCCACACTGCACTCTTCCGCCTGGACAAGAGGAACACCTATGTGAGAATGATGTTCATCGACAACAGCTCAGCGTTCAACACCACAGTGCCCTACAAGCTCATCACTAAGCTCAGGACCTGGGACTGAACACCTCCTTCTGCAACTGGATACTGGACTTCCTGATGGGCCGCCCCCAGGTGGTGATGGTAGGCAACAAAACATCCGCCACGCTGAGCCTCAACATGAGGCCCCTCAGGGGTGCGTTGTTAGTCCCCTCCTGTACTCCCTGTTCACCTATGGCCACGCACGACTCCAACACCATCATTAAGTTTGCTGACAACACAACAGTGGTAAGCCTGATCAACGACAACGATGAGACAGCCTATAGAGAGGATGACAGTGACCACATCGGTTACACTGGCAGTGTTGTGCCAGGACAACAACCTCTCCCTCAACATCAGGAAGACAAAGAAGCTGATTGTAGACTACAGGAAACAGATGGCTGAGCACGCCCCTATTCACATCGACGGAGCTGTAGTGGAGTGGGTCGAGAGCTTCAAGTTCCTCTGTGTCCATGTCACTAAGGAATTAATCTGATCCACACACATCAACACAGTCGTGAAGAGGTCACGACACCGCCTCTTCCCCCTCAGGAGGCTGAAAAGATTTTCAAAAAGCTCTACAGCGGCACCATTGAGAGCATCTTGACTGGCTGCATACATCACCGCTTGATATGACAACTGCTTGGCATCCGGCCTCAAGTCCCACCAGAGGGTAGTGAGTACTGCCCAGTACATCACTAGGGCAGAGCTCCCTGCCATCCAGGACCTCTATACCATGCGGTGTCAGAGGAAGGCCCTAAAAATTGTCAAAGACTCCAGCCACCCAAGACATAGACTGTTCTCTCTAATACCTCATGGCAAGCAGTACCGATGCACCAAGTCTGGAACCAACAGGACCCTGAACAGCTTCTACCCCCAAGCCATAAGACTACTAAATAGTTAACCAATAGCTACCTGGACTATCCGCATTTAACCTTTTTGCAACTCTTTTGACTCATCACATACGCTGCTGCTATTGTTTATTATCTATCCTGTTGCCAAGTCAATTTACCCCTACCTATGTATACATATCTTGCTCAATTACCTCGTACCCCTGCACATCGACTTGCTACTGGTAACCCGTGTATATAACCAAGTTATCATTGACTGGGTACTGGTAACCCGTGTATATAGCCAAGTTATCATTGACTGGGTACTGGTACCCCGTGTATATAGCCAAGTTATCATTGACTGGGTACTGGTAACCCGTGTATATAACCAACTTATCATTGACTGGGTACTGGTACCCCGTGTATATAGCCAAGTTATCATTGACTGGGTACTGGTACCCCGTGTATATAGCCAAGTAATCATTGACTGGGTACTGGTACCCCGTGTATATAACCAAGTTATCATTGACTGGGTACTGGTACCCCGTGTATATAACCAAGTTATCATTGACTAGGTACTGGTACCCTGTGTATATAACCAAGTTATCATTGATTGGGTACTGGTACCCCGTGTATATAGCCAAGTTATCATTGACTGGGTACTGGTACCCCGTGTATATAGCCAAGTTATCATTGACTGGGTACTGGTACCCCGTGTATATAGCCAAGTTATCATTGACTGGGTACTGGTAACCCGTGTATATAGCCAAGTTATCATTGACTGGGTACTGGTACCCCGTGTATATAGCCAAGTTATCATTGACTGGGTACTGGTAACCCGTGTATATAACCAACTTATCATTGACTGGGTACTGGTACCCCGTGTATATAGCCAAGTTATCATTGACTGGGTACTGGTACCCCGTGTATATAGCCAAGTAATCATTGACTGGGTACTGGTACCCCGTGTATATAACCAAGTTATCATTGACTGGGTACTGGTACCCCGTGTATATAACCAAGTTATCATTGACTAGGTACTGGTACCCTGTGTATATAACCAAGTTATCATTGACTGGGTACTGGTACCCCGTGTATATAACCAAGTTATCATTGACTAGGTACTGGTACCCTGTGTATATAACCAAGTTATCATTGACTGGGTACTGGTACCCGTGTATATAACCAAGTTATCATTGACTGGGTACTGGTACCCCGTGTATATAACCAAGTTATCATTGACTAGGTACTGGTACCCCGTGTATATAACCAAGTTATCATTGACTGGGTACTGGTACCCCGTGTATATAACCAAGTTATCATTGACTAGGTACTGGTTACCCGTGTATATAACCAAGTTATCATTGACTGGGTACTGGTAACCCGTGTATATAACCAAGTTATCATTGACTGGGTACTGGTAACCCGTGTATATAACCATGTTATCATTGACTGGGTACTGGTAACCTGTGTATATAACCAAGTTATCGTTGACTGGGTACTGGTAACCCGTGTATATAACCAAGTTATCATTGACTGGGTACTGGTAACCCGTGTATAACCAAGTTATCATTGACTGGGTACTGGTACCCCGTGTATATAACCAAGTTATCATTGACTGGGTACTGGTAACCTGTGTATATAACCAAGTTATCATTGACTGGGTACTGGTACCCCGTGTATATAACCAAGTTATCATTGACTGGGTACTGGTAACCCGTGTATAACCAAATTATCATTGACTGGGTACTGGTTACCCGTGTATATAACCAAGTTATCATTGACTGGGTACTGGTAACCCGTGTATATAGCCAAGTTATCATTGACTGGGTACTGGTAACCCATGTATATAACCAAGTTATCATTGACTGGGTACTGGTTACCCGTGTATATAACCAAGTTATCATTGACTGGGTACTGGTAACCCGTGTATATAGCCAAGTTATCATTGACTGGGTACTGGTTACCCGTGTATATAACCAAGTTATCATTGACTGGGTACTGGTAACCCGTGTATATAACCAAGTTATCATTGACTGGGTACTGGTTACCCGTGTATATAACCAAGTTATCATTGATTGTGTACTGATAACCCGTGTATATAACCAAGTTATCATTGACTGGGTACTGGTAACCCGTGTATATAACCAAGTTATCATTGACTGGGTACTGGTAACCTGTGTATATAACCAGGTTATCATTGACTGGGTACTGGTAACCCGTGTATATAGCCATGTTATCATTGACTGGGTACTGGTAACCCGTGTATATAACCAGGTTATCGTTACTCATTGTATATTTATTCCTCATGTTATTATTTTTCTCTGCATTGGTTGGAAGGGCCCATAAGGAAGCATGTCCCTGTTTGTCTACACCTGTTGTTTATGAAGCATTTCCCTGTTTGTCTACACCTGTTGTTTATGAAGCATTTCCCTGTTTGTCTACACCTGTTGTTTATGAAGCATGTCCCTGTTTGTCTACACCTGTTGTTTATGAAGCATTTCCCTGTTTGTCTACACCTGTTGTTTATGAAGCATTTCCCTGTTTGTCTACACCTGTTGTTTATGAAGCATTTCCCTGTTTGTCTACACCTGTTGTTTATGAAGCATGTCCCTGTTCGTCTACACCTGTTGTTTATGAAGCATTTCCTTGTTAGTCTACACCTGTTGTTTATGACGCATGTCCCTGTTAGTCTACACCTGTTGTTTACAAAATATATGACAAATAACATTTGATTTGATTATAGGATCTGTGACAGCATGGGCAGCACCATTGAGGATATCTCCATTTTAAAGTAGTCAATTTAATTTTTCTTCATTGGCTGATTGCTCCCAACTCATAGGAACCCGCACCCAGTTGACTACTTTAAGTGGTGGAAGCCCTCAATGGCAATGTCCATGCTAAAACAGGTTATATCCACGATGAGTCCTCTATCTATCTCTGGAAAACAGGCACAACTCCGATATAGTCGTTTTTTGAAAGTTGGGCTTATTTTCGTGGACAGATTTTGGGCGGAGTAAAACCTCTTGCTTCGCATTTTCCCCTCTGGCGCTGCACATGCTAAAATATATTTTTGGCCACTACAGGCCTCTATCATTCTCTATGCACCTGACCAATCAGAATCGAGCCGACGACAACATTGAATTTCGCTTTTAGCCAACTGGGACGGGAAATCCGAGTGACGCAACAAGCTGTCAGCTGTTCTTGTTTTGCTTCGGGTTTTTTCCCTTCTTCTTTCTCCAGAGTGTCTGGTCTCTTCTGTACTAAATAAGAACATTTATGGAACTCAGATTTGGATTCTAAAAACACCGGAAATAAGGAGTTCAAAACACTCAGGCCTATGATTTAGATCGGTTTATTGTTAAAAAGGCGATCGAGATTTCTTCTCAGCTGGATCCTCAATCCGACGCTATCGTGCCAAGAGGCAAAGCCGATCCCAGGCCTCCGATCCAGGGCGGAGGGAGGGAAAGAGGTCGCTGGGAATCGGGATGGAGACGGATGGTCATAGCGGACCGGGTGAACCGGGAGCCGGGCCGGGGACGGAGCTGACGGGGCTTGGCTGCGCCTCTTTCAACCAAGACTCCACGTAAGCGCCTCCGAACCCGCTGCCTGTTGGGTTGGTTGCCTACAACAGAATGCTCTCTCAGCAATTGTACTTGTCATTTCCTGTAAAATAAGCTATCGATAAATACACCTTTCAGTATGATATCATGGTGATCTAAATCTAAAACATATTTCCCTTTCATTGTGAGGTCCTAAAATCCTAGTTAAATAGCCCATAGATGTTATAGAATTCTACATAGCGGCTACAGAGAGGGCAGTTCACAGTCCTCTGAACAAAACACACTAATTATGCTTAAACCCGAAACCACAGGATTCGTTCTAAAAACAAGCGACGGTTGACAACAGTGGATGGAACCGTTCTGGCGGCAGAACAACAGGACATCAAAAGCACTCCTGTTATACACACCAATGCCTATAGAAATCTATTGATCTCTTTCTTAATGACTTCATTAGAGAGAGAGAGAGAGAGAGAGAGATAGAGAGAGAGAGAGAGAGAGAGCGTGCGTGCGTTCCTTTGACTAATGTAAGCACTAACTGAGAATGCTTGAATCGCCAAGCTCAACTACTTTTCATGAACATATTTTTCATGAACAATATATCCCAAATGGCATCCTGTTCTCTGCACTAGTTTTGACCAGGGCCTATAGAGCACTACTGTATGTAGGGAATAGGGACAGTATCACTAGTTTTGACCAGGGCCTATAGAGCACTACTGTATGTAGGGAATAGGGACAGTATCACTAGTTTTGACCAGGGCCTATAGAGCACTACTGTATGTAGGGAATAGG